>NC_053114.1:22534723-22652223 GCF_010015445.1 Perca fluviatilis
AGTGTTACAACACTGTCAGTGCAGATGTTGAATGACTTACTGTAGCTTGATTCACACAGCTACTGTAAGGCAGTATAAAATAAATAACCCCTTTCTCACCTGCATACAACGTACTAATTCTCAACATGTTTTGCCTTTGATTCATTTTCCAAACAGTCGGCCACATTAATAACAGCGCTACTGAAACCAGTCTAGTTCCATAAGACATGCTAATATGAGCTTTACTAAGCTCATTCTTGACAGATCCATCTTCTTGTGATGACAAGGTACACCTCCCAAGCATGCAGTGTGTCTCTGCATGCGGCTTTTAAACCTTTAGGGACTGACTGGGAGGGACTGACTGATGTAGGCAGCACAGATAATCAAGACGAGTGTGTGCAAAAGTCAACAATACTTCTGCTGGTGAAAAGGACAGGAATGATCAAAGGCCAAAATTTATTTTAATTAATTGTGCTTTTAACTTGTTAAATAGATGATTTATGTTGTTGTGTTTTTATGATTTGGTGAGCTATATTATTCTATTCTAATAATTACTTTACAAAGGAAACTGTGAAACACATATTGGGTGTACTTAACATACTCTGCTCTACTGAAAGGGCTGTCTCATCTGAGATCGAGACAGCCTTAGAAAGGACAGGTGAGCCTAAACTTACCAGCAAGTAAATTTGCGTGAGGTTGGACTCTCCAGACTTCCTGTCAATCTTAAACTCCTCATAGTATCTGGAAACAGGTGTGTTGACATGATTCATTAAATAAATCATTATAAGTCAGCCATCATCACATCTGAATACCTGCTGAACCCACACCATGTCATTTCTCCTCTGCTTAACAGCATAAAATGACCTGATTGTATTGTCAGGGCTTTCAATCTCCCTCTAAATTGACCGAAACTACTGCAGGCAATATCATTAAGACAATGGAAGCAAATTTCCCTCTTGCGGACTGTGTTTGCAGGAGATTTTTGGTGAAAGAAATATCTCGGAAGTCTCAGCAGAGCTGAGCAGAGGGAACTGTTATGAGGTGTTGCTGAAGCGTGGCTCGGCGAGCAGAGAAGCAGTGACAGGCATCTCTCTTTCTTACGCTTCACTTCCTCCAGGTGTCCTCGCACACAGCCAACGCAACCTGCCGTCTCTTGAGGACGTGTGCGTCGCTGTGTATATGTGTCTATATGCGTGTGTACGTCTGTCCGGGGCCCAGGTATGCAGCGCTGATTAAACCCACGGCTAAGCGAAAAACACGCCCGGCTGCCAGTTCCAATGACCCTGAATACACATATGGCTGTTTTGGGGAAAACAAATGGGCGGAAAATGGAATACACAAGCACAGCTGGTACAGTGAAGGAAGAGGAGGGGAGAAACTCAACTCATCCAGAGGAGCAGCCAGCCAAACTATTCCACTGAGTCACAGGGGAAAGGAGATTTTTATAGATTTTCAGCCTCTGTTTCTGTCTGCTGTTATGTATATCTGAGTGCTTGTGTGTGAGACAACCTGCCAAGCATCTCAGAGTTGTTGTAGACAGGGATGTTGGGTCTGATGTTGCTGTTGTAAGGGCCAAAGTGGCAGTCTGGTGCGCCAAACCATTCATCAAAACCCTTCTCCAGAGGCAGGTACTGCGGCCTGTGGCCCAGATGCCTGTAGTGACAAACAAAGTGCACTCACACACTGTAAGATCAA
Organism: Perca fluviatilis; assembly: GCF_010015445.1. Taxonomy (NCBI): domain Eukaryota; kingdom Metazoa; phylum Chordata; class Actinopteri; order Perciformes; family Percidae; genus Perca; species Perca fluviatilis. The sequence goes on from NC_053114.1 coordinate 22,536,398, forward strand.
TGTGACTGAAGCATCATTCTGCATGTTTAAATTTAGACCATTAATACAAATTGCATATACTTGTGCTACTATACACCATTTTCTAAAGCAAAACATCCTTATATTCATGTTTGTTTGCAGTTGCTACCTTTAGGCTCTCCTTGGTTTCCAAGATATTTTTTTAAAGTAGTCATACGTAGGCGCATTACTACAGAGGTCCTGGGCCATTATCGGGCCGTTTTTTGGCAGTTTGCAGATTATCTGTATTGGCGTTTTATAACCAATAAACAATTAACAACAATTAATTAAAAAGTGCGCTACTTTGGCTCCGCTACAGCTCTGTGTCTGTTCCTCTGCGTCGGTTTCACTCACCACTGAGTCTGACTTAATGTCCCACCCACAGCACTATCTGTCTATCTTTTACTGTGTATTATGTTGAAAGTTTCAAATTTATTAAATCATTGCTTAAAACAGAGATCTTCAACAGGAGGTCTGGGACCCCTAACGGGGCCTCATAGTTACTGAAGGGGGGGCCTCTAAATTTTTGTAATTGTTTGAATTCTTCACATGAATCCAACATATTATTAGCAAATATAAATCAACATATTTGTCAAGGAAAAAAACCCAATGATGATGTGCTTACTATCCACACATACAGTAATCCTAAGGATTCACTGTGACACATGTATGTAACATTAAAACATGATTTATAAAATCATGCCAACAATTCTTATTTTAATAGCTTAGTATTCTTTGCAACAACAAAAAAGCTATGTATAAAGGCCTTAGGCCACCCTACATGTTATTGTTGGCTCAGTTTAATATGCAACTTAATTTAATACAATATGTGTAGTAAGGGGTCCCTGCTCCGTCTCTCTTTCAGTTAAGGGGTCCTTGGCTTAAAAAATTTTGAAGACCCCTGGCTTAAAGCATTTAAACAAAGTTTTGTGTTGGAGCTTGTAACATTCCAAAATCTTAATTTTGACTTAAAGATTTTCATGGTCACTATGCATATCGGTTTCAAATATCGGTTATCGGTTTTATTAACTACTAATAATTGGTATCGGTCATGAAAAACCAGCATTGGTCGACAATCTAGACAACATTTAGTACAAAATTAGTGTGTAGTGTGGAAAATGATCATCAGGAATGTTAAATATACATGATTTGTAATAAATTGGCTAAAACATGCAAATATAACTTTCATTTGTGGAATTAATTCAGCCACCATCACAAACATCAACCTCTTAAAAAAGGGGAACCTGGATTACAGAAACATAAAGAGCTCACCACTTGCCAACTATCTTGCTGACATAGCCCTTTTTCTTCAGCATCTGGGGTATCAAAATCTCATCCTTAGAGATTCCTCCCACTATCTCCTGTGGTGTGTATGCTATAAAGAAAAGGTCAAAAGGTGTACAAAACATTCCATTACTTGCACACTGTACATTATAGACTAAGTAATGAGAAACCTGCAAGAAATAATTTGCAGCTGCATAATTTGCACAGTAAGGATGTACTGAGAGTGTACCGTTTCTGGCGTGGGCATTCGTGGTGTAGAAACCGTTTCTGACAGGCAGCCTCCCGGTGAGAAGTGCAGCTCTGGCTGTCATTAAAATGAAGAAAAAAAAAAAGTCATTAGGATTTCAGTGTGTTGGTCTTGCAAATTATTTTTTTACTGGCAAACAAATAGAGTCAAGCATGCACCAAAGTCACATACATAAGAGAGTCATAGAGTACTTTGGTTTAAAATTAATAAATTAGGTGTTATTTCAACATTTGAATGATTTGACAATAAAAAAACAGAGAAGTAGAAGGTGAAGAGAATTAAACAGCTTGAAAAACAGGAACTGCTGGTTCGGGTTCTTTATCAAACATTTTCAGCTGACTCACATGGAGAACAGAGTGGGTTCGCAGTGTAGAAATTTGGAAGCAGCATGCCTTGAGCAGCCATGGCATCCAGGTTGGGAGTCTCTTTAGACGGCTGGCCAAACACCCCCAAGTCCCCCCAACCCATCTGAAGAGAAGAGGGAAAGAATGGAGAGTTTATACCCAAAAATGTGAAACCCAAGCAGAGACATCACTGTGTACAGCTGCAATGCTCAATGGCACAGTGGCACAGTGACACAGGGTAGGCCTACTCCTCAGTACCCACAGACAAAGACAGAAAAGGAAATTGAGAAGTAAAGAGACAGAGAAACATATTTTGGACGGTCACTCACTCATCCACTGCTCAAACAGAACTGTGCTGCTGATGTGATAAACTTAAGTCACAAAGACACACATTATACAACATGAGAAAATAACTTACGTCATCCATGAGCATGATAATAATGTTTGGAGATGAACCATTTGATCGCATTTCTGTCAAGGAACAACATATTATTGCACAAAAGAGAGTAAGAGTTACAGTAGACATCACTCGCATCGCTGTGCTGTGGTCATGTGAGCAACACCAACTTCGAGGAAGTGTTTGTTTGCCTTCGTGCGGGTCTTCAGCGCAACGGTTGCGCATACATATTAGAGGTGTTTTTTTCTTAAAATTATTTGGGTTTTACATTCATTTTAACTTGATTGATTTTTATTTCGTTGACCTGCGACTTTACTTGTGGTAACGTCATATATTAAATCGTTAAACTGTAAATAACTGTAAAATTGTTCGTTGATAGTTGGTGCATTCAGTGACTTCTGAGAAATGTTGTACGTGCGATATATTGTTGAAACTCGGACGGAAAGAATAAAAGATTGGACCATGTAACAAAATACTTGTAGTTATTAAAAATTACAAACTTACAACTAATTTATAATGAATCAATGCTATACATAACACGGCTTAAACACACGGTATGTATAATATATAAAAAGCACGTACTCAAATCATGTTTCGTCTTTATGGCCAATTTTCCAACAGTATCTGAATGCAGCGTGTCACCTGACAGCTCAGAGGAGGAACACTAACATGGCGGTGTGTATAGCAGTGATCGCAAAAGAGGTAATGACTGCTGTTGTTAAACGTCCCAGGTTTTATCCGTAACCTGTCTTTTTAATGTTAAAAATAGTGCCCCTATCCTTATAATCGTCTCTAAGCTAATGTCAGCGGTTTCCGTATGCCAGAAGGCCCAGCAGGTTGAAACAACTAAACAGAGCTAACGTTAGAGCTAACAACATTAGCATTCTTGGCTGCTGTTCCAATTTGCTGCATCTGTGTTGTGTGCAAGTGGTTTAGCTAAGTGTGGTGCTTTTAAATGGCTCATTGTTGTGTGCCTGTACTCTTGAATGTCCATTCCCAGAACTACCCGCTGTATATCCGCAGTGTGCCCACTCAAAATGAGCTGAAGTTTCACTACACAGTACACACCTCTCTGGATGTGGTGGAGGAGAAGATTTCCGCAGTGGGCAAATCTTTGGGAGACCAGAGAGAACTGTACCTGGGGCTGCTCTATCCCACTGAAGATTACAAAGTGTATCCTTGTTTTTGAAAAGGTTAAGGGTTGGGAAAATCTCACAACAGTGTTCCTATATTGAAAAACCTGGAAAACATTGGAAAATGGAATTTGAAAATTGTTATTTCCAGGCCTAGTAGGTTACTTGAAAGTCATTGAAACTGGTTTCATTTTTTCTTCTTCAATTCTTTCCAAAAGGGTAAAAGAGGAAGACTGCATGTACAATACATTGACTCATTATTTCCCCATAAGCATAAATATCAGTTAGATTATCCGTGTCTGATGGCATGTCTGTAATGAGAAAAACAATTAGGCTACTTTATCATTTATACCATAACTTCACAGAATGTTTGACCATTAAACTTTGGCCTAAATTCATTGACAAGTCCTGGAAATCCATTGGTCAAAATGTGTAGGAACCTTGCCACAAGACAAGTGCTCCAGGCACCTTACTTATCTTTTAATTAGATCATCATTCTTTAACAGGGTTTAGAGTGTGATCTAAGGGTGATTATCTTTTTAACAAGATTGCCTACACATCTTTATTACATCTGAAGAACATACATGCATGTACACACCTCTACTAACCAAGAAAGATGCTGAAGTCCTTATATATGGCCATATTTGACATGTAGACTAATGCATTTCTCTTATTCTTGTTGTAGAATGGTTTATGTCTGGATGTTAAGTGTATGTGAAATTTTTAAAATGTGTGCTATAAAATAAAATGGTATCTCAGTCAGTGGACCTGGAATCCCTGCACATACTGTAAATAGTATCTTAAAGGGGAAACCAAATATCCTTGACTGGTGAACTAGATATGGGTATGTTACCAACTCCAAGGTGAAATTTGTCATTGTTGTGGACTCATCAAATACATCATTACGGGACAATGAAATTAGAAGTGTAAGTTCAGCCTAAATTGATCCTACTGCATGTCTAATCATAGTCCAACACAGCCCAACAAGCAAAAAGCCACATTTGCATTGTTTAATACACATCTACAAATGTTGTTCTCTGTGTGAGGATATTGATTTAGTTATACAGTATATATGTGCAAGTGCTGAATTATACGTTGTTGTCCTATGCCTCGTCTTAGATTTTATGAACCAATGTAAAAGTAATATCTCAGTCTCCCACAATGTTTCACTGTAATGCTCTGATGGCTAAATGTATGTAAGCTAATTCCAGAAAACAACAGAACTCCAATATTGTCAATGATTTTTTGCATGTGCAAAGAGCTTTTCTACATTTGCTAAGTGCAGTTATCTGGACGATTTAGTCTAGTGCAGAATCCTTACCAAGCATGCACATCATGTTTTATACAAAGAAATATCAGGAAATCTGAATTTAGGGTGTGCATGCACACATAACCCCACAATACAATTTGTGATGTGCTTGTTGATTGTCCTTTTTTCAAATCTTTTTATTCTTTTGGGCAGTGTAAAAACAGGATGGCAATGTCTGGAGCATGGACATTACAATATTGTAATGTATTGGAATATTTACTATTCCAAACCCACCCTTTCCTGCTTGACAGTACATAGTAATATATAAACAGAAAAAAATAAAGAACTTGAAATGATACAAAATTAAAATACTAAATTAAAATAAATAAGGATACTAAAATGAATACATTCCATGAGTCCATGAGTAATGATTGGGGGAAGAATAACAAGTAATAAGTAAAAAAAATAATGGTAACAGTCTGCTTATCAAAACTAGTAATATGTGTGTATAGGTATCAAGATGTTATGCTGCACACTATAGTAGCAGGTGATATTCCAAGTATGAGTGAGTTATAGATAAGGTACGTAATATCAAAATATGAAAGGAAAATAGATTTAAGTATAAATTAGTAATGGTATATATGGAAGGGGGGGGAAAAGGGGGTTACGTTATTATATCACAGCAAAAAGTGTGTCTTGAGATCATCTCAAACTGATGCGCGTGCAATGTCCTGTAAGGCTACACTCACACCGCAAGTCTTAATGCTTATTTTGGATTTTTTGCTCAGATCCGATTTTTTGTTTATATCAGATTAAAGTGTGAACTGTTTGCGGTTTCCAGCGGACCCGCATGCGCAAAAGAAATCAGACGCAGCACGCTGTTGCACTAAAGTTAGGGAGGTCATGGAGGAAGTAAGCATTTTCGCTTTTATTTCAAAAGGTTTGTGTAATGGCAACCACAACATTAATGAGCAGGTGCTGAGGAGGAGAACGAAGAGAAAGAGCCAAATTGGCTATTTTGGCCTTTTGCGGGGTTCTGGCTGCAAATATTTTCAAAAACAGAGTGGTTACGGTATGATCCTTCTAGTTTTGATTGAAGTATCTCCCCATACGCTAATTAGGTCTAACACCTCACTCTCCCTTCATTGACTTGCTCCATCACCGTTCTCCATTTTGTAGGCCTAGTCAAGTTTTTAATTTTACTGTCTGTGTCTAGGGCTAACTCCCGCCGGTGCATAATTGTGACAAATGTCGATGTAGATTGACGTAAAAGTCGCATCACACCCGCCTTGGATGTTCACACTGCGGCCATATATGGAAGTGGTCTAAATTGGATTTGAAAAAAGAAAAAATTCTGATCTGGGCCACATTTGCCTGCAGTCTGGACGTAGCCTAAGCTCCCTTCCTATGCCTTGTCCCAAACGGACATTTGTAGTTTATAATGGGCTAAAAAGGAACACCGTACTTTATTCACTTCTTCACAGAGCCTCTTAGTGTGTTTTATCATTTCACCCATCTTCTCTGTGGGAGAGGATGCACATTTGAAGAGAATGTCATCTTTCAAATGGGGTTGTAAATGCAATACTGTGCTTGTTCATTTTTAACATTTCTTTTCCAGATGTTCAGAAAATTACACAACTCCTTTACTGATGTAATGTGCAACCCATTCCACAATCCTGGGGACACCATTCAGTCCAAGTGAGTTTATCCTCGACTTGATATTCCGACAGATTTGCAATCACTGATATTTTCCTAATTTTAATTGTTAACCTATCTCCAGGGCCTTCGATGGCATCGTATCTGGAATGATGGTACAAACTGGCTGACATCTCTTCCACCCCATTGAGTCTCCACTGTACAGAACACCCCAAATCCTTTTTTCTTTTGTTTACATGTTGCCTTGATTATTGAAATGCACAAGTAATAAAACTTCCATTGTTGATGCAAATGCACATGCATGTTATTTTACTACAAATGGATAACTGGATCATAGTTTTATTTATTCACTTACATAGCAAGTTATACATAGGGAGGATTTATACATTGACATTGCAGGCAGCAACACAATACAGTTGCATCAGTTTGTAAAAACAGGACGAGATGCAACTACATACCAATTTGAGGATTGTCCCATGCATTCACAGCAACATAAGCTTATAATGCAACCCCTCTGGCCCCAGTCTTCACATCTCTTGAAGCACTGATGCAGGGATGCAACTTAGAAAAGGTATCTCTTCTGTCCATTCTGGCTCTCTCATGATACTCAACTCAGTAATGCCTGGACAAAAAAATCTTTTAAAATGATCAGTTCTATTCGCCCACTTTAGTATTTATGCTGTGGGTAGTGCTAGCGCTGTTGAGGGTAGTGCTGTCCGCTCGACCCTGCCCCCAACTCCTCCGACGGTGGGGTGATGAGAAGAAGACATGGGTAACGTTTAGGCATCTGTTCTTGGAAGTCCATGTGTCCCCACTGTCTCTTCCCCACTGGGGGGCCTCCGTAGTAAGGGTGAGGCGTTTGATGTTGTGGCCTCGTCGACTGGTACCGGAACCTACCTCGGGAGCTGTTTTGGTATCGAGGTGGACGGTAACCACGGCCTCTGCCTCTGGTGTGGCCGCCTCGGTGTCCTCCCCGGTCTGTGGTGCTGATGCCTGGCATGTTGGTCCTCTTGGGCATGACCTGCAAGCCGCAGAACACTTGTTTTTACTGCACTGTTTAGGATGATTGATTAGGGCAAAAGATCGCATTTATTTAGTAACACAACAGAAAAAAAAAAAACATGTCTTGAAGCATAGAAAGACAAGTACAATTTATTCACATCTATGAGACCAGCTCAAAACGAGGAAAATAAACTAAACTGGTGCTGGGACTGGTTTGCTTAGAAAATAAGTTATATCTAGAGGGACTATTAAGTCAAGCCCAAATTACAGGACCTTTTGGGTTTGTTTCTACTTCCAAACAGAGATTGAGGTTACAGTATATGCAGTAGGCCTACACAGGACCAAATGGTATTTCTCAATTTAACAGAGGGATAAGGATGAATCATAAGTGCTAAAAATTGCAGGATATACAGTATATGGTCATAACTTCAGCTCTTCCAATCAAAATCTCACCTAAAAAAACAAACAAAAACACCACCAATTCATATCCACATGCACATACCGGACCATCCATCCTAACATTTAGTGTTAGTTAGTAATACCCAGGGTGCTGTAAATGGTGTGCAATCACTGAGATGTGACTGACAGTTGTGAGTAGCTAACTAGTTTAAGGGTTTTCTCTAAAAGACTGACATGTAGTGTAATGCTCCTCACCTTAAGGACTCTTCCTCTGAACAAGGTCTCATGCAAACCAATAGCACTCTGCACAGAGTCTCTATCAGAGAACTCAATGTAAGCAAAGCTGTGAAAAGGGTTTAGAAAAAAAGAGACAGACAACAAATAAACTTTGATGCCAACATGCTCAAGAGTTACATCCTATGGTCAAACCGTGTCGGGTAGAATAAAAAGTATAAACTGTATGCACGAGTTGAACCCACCCCTTGGGATGGCCGGAGAACCTGTCGCACAGGATCGTAACCCGGTTGACAGGACCACAGCCGTTGAAATGGATCTCCAACTCATCTGCAGTAGCACCATAGTCTACCTGGGATTTGTTCAACAGTGTGTCAGATCAGGTGTGTGAAAAAAATAAATAATAATTGCTCAGTATGAGGAAAAGACACAAATCTTACATTTCCTACATAGACTGATCTGTTGTCTGCGTCTATCCTCTCCTCGGGAGTCATATTGTAGAAAGGTCCTGTGGAGGAAACGCAAACAAACTGCTTTTGTGCATGCAATAGGAAGGAAACACAGGCCTACACAGGGGGGGGGGGAGGGGGTCACTGGTGAAATGAACACTATGATTATTTTACAAACACATCTTATCTCTTGCATCATCTTTCATAATACACATCTCATAATCTGGCCCCCCTCTGACCGCATCTCTGTTCTGAGGAGGAACCGAAAGGGAGGAAGGGGCGGGTGAAAGGGATGAGGGGACGCACACGGGCAGAAAATAGCCACAGGCAGCCAGGAGGACCCTTCTGGTTCTCTGGAGCTCACTGCTTCGTCTCATTGGGCAGTGATGAGGCACATGTGAACACTGTTGTGACCACAGTGAAGCATCCCAGGTGTTTGCCAGATGGTGAAGGATGCAGCTACCTCACCTGCCTGGAGGCTGCAATGCTGCGCACACCTGGCTAAAAATAAGCGGTTGAGGTTTCCCAAATGCATAATCAGTACTTAGCTGTACACCAATGTGACACAACAACAAACCACAAGGTGGGTAAGTAGACGCACGGGGCTGTCTCACCAGGCAGAGAGCTGCTGGTCAGAAGCTGCATGTCTACAGCATCACACCTCTCCTCCTCCTCCTTCAGTCTGTCGGTCTCTTCTTCCATCTCCAGCTCCTGAACTCTGGCCTTGATGGCCGCCAGCTCCTGAGACACACACAAGCATGGGAATCACAACATGAATTCGCTGGGGCTTTAAGCAAAATAAAACACAGAAAATCAGACTGATGACAAAGTAAAAGGAATACATGAGAACCTCCAACACTTGAATGAATAAAGAGCACAAACATAATGGATGAATATGCTTTCATACAGGGCATAACGGGTCACTGAATGATAAGAATGAAAATGATGTGAATTATATGCGGTGGCCTTCAGAGTCAAGGGGGAGGTGGGATAATCAAAACACTAAATAAGTGAAGATCTTTCAGATGAGTGGTGTTCCCTCAAACCACGTGTAGAGTCTATGATGAGGACCAATAATGCTGTTCTGGTGGCACAACATCTTAAAGTACTGTAGACCTTTCCTTTATTTAACACCCATCCAGGTATCAATAGTGATTTAAAAACATGCAGAGTTGTATTTTTATTGATCTGCTTTGCAATGAAATTTTTTTTCCCTTTGAAAGTATCGGTTTGATAGGCTATCTGAAAATGAAATGACCAGAAGGTATGGACTTGGACAGAATTTACTTATTGACACAATTGTCTATACATATCTTGTGAATAGCTTATTCAAATCAAACATTTTAATCAGTGTGTGATTTGATTCGGCCCAGACACAACTGCTAGTGTAGCTGGCCTGAGGTTTCAGGACAGCTCGGTCTATACATTAAACAGGGTTTTACCATCAGTGCCTGAACCACAATTCAGAACCACACTGTGTCCATAATACTTCAACCACAACACGCAGTGCGCCTGATTGGCTCCAAGTCACTCAGCATGTTACATGGGAGGCAGCTCACTGATGTCGTTCTTTATGAACAGAACGTTTATCAGTGATATGTAACGACACCACATAGCATAGCTTAGGTTTGCGCTTGTTTATCCAACGTCACAAATGCTCTTTTGTTAGTCCTATTGTACGTGCGTACAAACTAACAAACGGGACAGCAGCACCCTTTTTCATTCACTTTAAACGACGATACCCACCGGGTCCTCGGCGAAATGTTCTCCGATAACCTCGCCCTCTAGGTAGCCGTACTCCAGTAGATTTTCCGCCATGCTCACTGGTCAAACATGGCATCTGCAAAGCGGACTGCAGCTTGCCCAAACCGCGACAGAAAATAGGCTGTCTCCCGCAGGAAGGAAACAGCGTGATGGTTCACAAACGCGACACCTGACAGCATATGAGGTAAGCTAATAGATATCACCTGTGAATGAGACTCGCTGGATTGATTGACAGCGGCGCCCACGTGAGAGAAACGCTGGATGAGGATGTCTTCCCCCCATTGGCGCATCAACAAGGAGCCCTCCCCTTCTGTGCCCCTATAGTAGCCATCCCTCTCCCCACCTCGCCCCCATGATTTACAGTTCGAAAATTACAATGGTAGGATTTACGGTAAATGGTATAATTCTTCACAATACATTAATTCGTTCAATAAATTTGGTTGTATTTAAAATGACATGGCATTTCTAAAAATGGTGTGTTGTAATCCTTGGGTGTCATTTAAACTCACCTCTGCTCGCTCCTTAAGGAAAGCTGTTGATATTTGCATGCTTCCTGACATTTTGCCACGTTATAACAGAATAAGTACATACATTAATGATGCGTTTTGTTTTCAAGTGTCCCAGTAAGCCGTATCACTAAGCCAGCATGCGATGGTGGTATAGTGGTGAGCATAGCTGCCTTCCAAGCAGTTGACCCGGGTTCGATTCCCGGCCATCGCAAACATTTTTAGCATTTTGTTGTCTTTGTACTTGTACTTCCTCTGCACATTGACAATAAAGTTGAATCAAATCTAATTATTTACACCCATGCTTTTCCTACTGTGACAGGTCAAGATGTTGCCTTTTTCAGTGTAGGTTTCCTACACCTGAACATAGAAAACCAAAAACCTTCTGACTTTAAACCACGGGAAAAACATGTAATGAATAAATGAAAATGAAAGCCGCTATGCAAACAACAAAATAACTAAATAACCCAATTCCAAAACATGATGTGACAATTATTGCAGGTTTTGACCACAATACTTTCATAATGTAAAATGTGAAAACAGAGGAAATAGGAAACGAGTTTAGGCTACTTAATCAATGTGCAGAGTTTATTTATCCATCAATTTTTTCCCTTTTATTTTCTTTGGTAGGCACTTTATTTTTGGTGTTGTTGGGCAAAAAAATCATAATAATATTTTAGCATATCGTAATTCAAGTGGTCTGAGAGAAAACTAGACTTCTGCACCTTCTCTTGGCTCTGTATTCAGCTTCAGAAAATCTATCCATCAAGGGAGACTTTGGTCAATTACGGGTCATTTTAGAGAGAGAGAGTGTTCTTATTGGCTGTTTGCCCATGCAAGAAGATGGGAGAGGGAGAGCTGCAGGAAGAGGTCTTACTCTACTTTAAATTCTGGCGGGTTTTTTGCATTCTACTCACTGAAGATTTTAGAGTTGTATTCCTTTCTGTCTGACAGTATCTGCTATAGTTGTTCATTAAGGCTACATAATGTTTATACTGAGTGAATTATTACTCATAATAACGCTATAATAACTGTTTTATGATTGCACCATTCCATTTAATGGAAATATTCTAGATGTCTTGTGCATTTTCTACACATTTCTCTAAATTCAGTCCGACATATTTGGCATCAATGAAAATATTGGGATCTCCAAAATAAGTTTGAGTATAAAGGAAGTTTTGCTGCGCAGCATGAGTCTGTAATGGCTGACTCACCGGGCAGGTAAAAGAACCTGGCCAGAATGGTCAATATATGTTAGATCAAATTAAAATTTTATTGAGTAGAAGATATGTGAACTCGTTTGAGATACACTGTGTATGAATATATGTTTTTAAAGCTTCTTTCCAATTGAAAATACTTGTGACAGTGGAGTGAGCTTGTTTGTGATTTGTTTGTATAGCCTACATGATTTATAAAAACGAATAGCTTTGTTGAAATATATTTTTAAAAGGATATTTAATTATATTGTTTTTTTGGTATGCTATTTAGATCTGCTGCTATCATATTTCTGTAGACATGAGGGAATGCAATCATATGCCTTCTGAAGTTTACATAATAACTTTTTGTTAGTAATGATTCAATAACTATGGAGGATGCTGTCTCAGAATATGCCTGCACTTAAAAGAAGAAAGCAACAAGGGATGAATATTTCATTTCATGTTTTAATTACACAGTTACATTGTTCAACACAGACAATAACCTGAATTAGAATGTTTTACAGCTTCACACATCCAACAGAGCGAACAGTTAAAGAGCGGTATTAGCAACAGGGAGGAAAGCATGCAAGAAATAAATACAAATCAGAATTTAATTCTTCTGGCACAGTTAACTTCATCTAAAAACGGCAACAGGACCTTTTTGAAGAGGAAAATAAAACAAAAGGAGAAAAATCTTCAAAGCGCCAACCTTTCCTACAGAAACATGTTTTTTTTCTGTAATAATGTATTGCACAAAACAGTATAGAATGCTTCCCTACACATAAAAAACATACACTTTTTTTCAATGTATGTACTGTAAAGGTAAAAACAGGACCATCCTGAGCCATGGCTTTGGAGAAAACAAGTGCTGTATCCACTGTTTGCCACTTTAGCTTTCTACTGTAGCTATTCATCAGTGCCTGTTTCACAGAAAGGACGTGTCACCATCACATCAGATGAGCCTTGAAACTTCATTGGTAGAGTTACTGGTTGGGGTAGGGAGAGACAATTGCCAACCTGCTAATATTTGCCTTTTCTAAACATGCGTTTTGCCCATATCATGTACATAGTTAAACAAACAGAAAAGTGGCTGATGTAAAGTGTTCAGAGATCCTTGGATGATATTCACAACAGCAGAGCCCTTGCATTTGCCATCTGTTATATCTTTACATAAAAAAGTATATGACACCTCGGCAGGAATCTCATTTGTTTCATGACTTAATGAAGCTTGCACACAGCGCAACAGAATATTGATCTTTTTGTATCCTGTCCAATGAAATCAGGAGGGAGAATCACAGGGAAGGACAGTTTGCTCTTCAGCTGCGACTTTTGTGGGACTGCAGCCTCATGTCCCAAACTATCGACCATTCCCTAATGCCGGGACATAACACAAAAACCTTAACCAAAGTGAAATCTAAATAGAAAAAGTAAGCTTTTGGTTGTATTTTGGTCATTTAAAAGTGATCTACTGGGTTTAGTTTATCTGAGGGCTTACTTGCAGACAAGGAGGCACACGCAAAGCATTTAAGAGTTGAATGGAACCGTCATTACAATGTTGTTTTAATGCGGATATTGTACGCAAACACGGTATTTTACTGCACAAAGCTGTTGCTACATATTGTGAATCGATCTGCCACTACAGTCTGTCTGGGATGTTTCATTAAAGCTCTGAAAGTTTCAAGTAGTTTGTACAGAGACAAGAAGACAAGACAAGATTTTTTTTTTTATAAAACACACCACACACACACACACACACACACACACCATCACCAGTCACACACAAACACACACACCATGCATTCATTTTATCTCTGCAAGGCTTTGTAACTGTAAGAACACGCAATCAGTAGGCTTTTCTAAAGGAGATGCTTCTATTATTTTTACAGAAGCACTATTCAATATGTAGACAACAAGCGCTTTGATTGCTTGAATAAGAATTCTACACATTTGAAACTCATTCATTAAGCATGCTCTTCACTCTTGTGCCCTGATTGTGTATATTTCAGACACTTTGGTTAACTGGTGTAGTGGAGCTCTAACCTTATTATTTCTGGTCTTTCAATACACACTGTGTCAAAGCCTATAATGGCAATAGAGTACTTTGGTCTGTGCTTTTATTGGTTTTGGACAACAAATGGCATGTGTTCAGTTTGGTAATATGCAGGTTTGACTGTAACAGTATGTGTGAGGTCTGGTGAGAATAAATATTCTTCCACATCATGAGTAATGGCCATTCCTTTCAATATTATTATTATTATTATTATTTTTTATCAATTTTAGACAGATTTAATATGATCGCTTTTGAATGTGCGTTTCCATGTCTGCTCTCAGCCCAGCTTTTCAAAGTCCAGGTCAACCTCTCCTGCTGGTTAGCTGTATGGTCACAGGAGGTAGCGAGTGTGAAGGGGGTTTATGAAGAGTGGTCTGGGGTAGTAGTGGAGGAATTAGACTTAATTGGGAAAAGGAAAAAATGACACAATAAGGCTGAGGTCAACACCATATCACGGTAATTGTAACACACATACATAAATGCTACACACAAATGCAGGGGTACCTTGCAGCTTATTCTATTTGAATTATGTGTCTTAGATAGCCCAAATGAAATGATTCACTTCATCTGTTGATGAACAAGTTTCCTATTCCACTCACTGCAAAAATAAATGTTTTCCAAGTTTGGTCCAAGTGTATATGAGGCCAACTTTGGTGGGTTAACAATGATCAATATTACATTTGCGTGAGTAAAGGCCTTGAGACTGTTTAACAAACGTGTTTACAAGAGGGGATCATATTGATGGAGCGTGTGGAAAGGTCTGCAAAAAAATATAAAACCTAAAGAGGTGACGTTACTGTCTTGGCCTGGAATTAAATACCTGTCCCAGATAATCAGCTTATGCTCAACCTGCATCTTTACAAATAAACAATAATATGTAAAAATTAAAAAAAATTAAAAAAAGCAACATTACAAAGATTGGGTATGAAAATTAGCTTTGAGGTTTTGCTGTAGCTTAACACTGGCATATCACTTAATCCTACTGTAATGGCTTATCCTGCACCTTGGGGGAAACAAACACTCCTAATCACACACACACACACACACACACACACACACACACACACACACACACACACACACACACACACACACACACACACACACACAGAGGTTGATGGGGACCAAGAGAGAGAGGGTCACTACAGTGGCAGAAAGTTAAAGAAGAGTTAAATTAGAAAGTGAGTCACCACTTTTTCTTCAAATTATTGAATATATTTGGACTTTTTTGTCAATACACACTATTGAGTCCCCTCCTGCATGATGTAAATTGACATGGGGTGAATGAAGCACTTAACAATGACAGCATTTAGTCCCAATTGCGCCATCAATATCATCATACAAATGAAGACGATTACATTGAAACATAAACATGTTATTTAGTTGTTAATTTTCTTGGTGTCGTACAATGTAGATTTTTCAAATATTACAAATAAAAGCCTAATTAATTAATTAATTAATTAGTTCAGAATATGTTCTGGAAGTCTTGTAGTGTACAGCCACTCTTAATCGTTTTTCAGCTACACGCATTGTGGTACCACTTTACCTCTGTTACCAACAGTCTCCTCCACTCAGGGTCACACTTTGATTCAAGTGAAAATTGAAATTGTTTTTAACTTGTATGAGAGAGAAAAAATGAAATTTGAGAAATAAATGTACTGTGAGAAAATCATATTCTGGACATTAAACTTTAAAGGTTTCTGTTATTTGGCAAACACATTTTTGGACCTCTTTAAATACTATGTACATTCACATTAAGTTACTGATGTTACTTTAAATATATTTATATGTATCTATATTATATGACACCCTATGGGCAGTTGCTGAGGTTCCATTCAGTAGCTGAATTCTCTTCATATTGCACCTCCGTCCTCTCACTGTCTTACAATGCGAGCAATACAAAATATTCTACAAGAGGGGTTTTCATCTCATTAATATAGATACATCAAATCAAACAATAAGTACAATGTGGGGCTTCCTCTCATAAGTGAGTGTCCTCCTTACTCTGACTTCACTGCTCAGCCCAAACTTAAAGGAGGAAAAATGAAAAGGTAACAAAATCAAAACAAAGTCCATCTTTCTGGATATACACAAGGGCAGCACATGTGGACATCAGCGACAAGAGACATTGAAATTTGAAAAGAGGAACAATATCTACAAGCAGGTTCAAACCCTTCCCACATGACTGCTCCGAGGCTCTGTCCAAAGCAGGCTGGGGTTAGGGGCAGACTAGAGTCATGTAGTCGGGGAAGAGCGTAGAAGGGAGGTGTGGGGTGAGGGGAGGTAGAAAGAGAGAGGAGAACCAAGTCTACACCGCCCTTTTACTAGGCTCTTTCATCTGTTTATCATGCTTTGGAAAAGGAGGGAGTGAATGTAAAGGTAACAGCTATTCCTTGAAATATCTCCTCGTTGTGGAGCTTAGAAAAACAACTTACAAACAATCTTCTCATACTTCGTAGTATGCAATGCCTTCTTGGACATTGTTTTCAAGCTTGTTTTGAGGTTTTTGGCAGCTCCTTTGCCATGTAGTATGTATCTTCATCTCCTTTGAGGCCGTGTAGCTTTTGCTTTCCTCTTTTTTCCTCTCTTTCCTCTCAGTTACCTTTTACAAAAAAATCACACTGTGGCAGGGTTTCCATCCATTTCATTGAGTCTTTCTTGTAGGCAAATTCACAGCATTGTCCATATTCACTAGTCTGGGCCATCACTGATGAATTGCTGTAGTTGTGTCCAGACTGCAGGAGGCAGCTGCAGGTCAAAGCAGGTCACTCACAGTTTTTTTTTTTTTAAATGTCTTGACTATCACTGGGTCCCGTTCTGCAGCTTCTCTGCAGCCTGGTCCTCTCAGGGCTGGCTTGTCTGCTGAGGAGGTGATGTTGCTTTGCGTTTGGTTAAAAGATGAGTGCTTCTCCTTATCGCTTACTTACTCACTTTGGCAGTGTCATACAAAGGTTTGGATCATGTTGTTTTTCATCTTTGAATTCATTTGGGTTCACAATGGTGCAGAGAGGTGAGTCCGGTGTAGATTTTCTTGGCTCGCTAGCAAGGTAGTTAGCAGTTTAAATTAATTTATTTTCATATCATTATTATCATCATAATCATTAGCATCATCAGCATCAGTACTATTCTTTATTTAGAATATTTGGACTTTTCTTTATTTTCCCTTAAAGCCAGAAAGAAACATTTAATAAATACTAAGCTGTGTTGAGGAATTAATCGCACCACAGGTTTTTCCCCTTCCCTCATCCATTTGAAAAAAGGTATTTTGTCCTTGCCTGTCTCCATTAGGACACTGTAGAATAAGTGAAACATCAGTGAACTGTTTGCACTGGTAGTGCACATCTTAGGGCTGAGTACATTTTTGTCATTGGTGCTAAATTAAAGGGAAGTTCATCTAAGTGCTAAGCAGTCTGGTCATCCCGCCATCAATGTTGCCTTACCACAGCCCTTGTCTTGTGTCCTTATGTGGACAGTATTTAATGTGCTTACATTACTGAGGGCACATCTTAGTCACATCTTCAAGTCAAAGCTCATGTTTTCAGCAAACACATCTGATATGTTTCTGTGACTGAACACAGATATAGGAGACACTTTTCATGCTCTCCACTACATTGAACCCCAGGCTGGAATCTTTGTATTTGTGGCTGTGGTTGTGAAAGAGACAAAGACAGAAAAAGTATTTTTGGGGGGGAAGGTGACCAGTTGAGGAAAACAGTATATCATCAGGTAGTGAGAAGATTTTCAGAAGAGCTTAGGATAAGAAGGATAAAAAGGACTGAAGTAGGGGAGGAGGAAAGGGAGCAGTGTGCGATGAAGATTCCTCAGTTTGGTTTTGTGTGGGCATCGTCGCATCAATATGCAGGGAAGGGACAAGGGTCAGACGTCAGCGAGAGGTGGCATCCAATAGGGCGGGGGTAGCTGGAGTTGTGGAGCGAGAGGCACTGCTGGAACTGCTCTCCTTGGGGCTGGCAGAAAGACTTCCACTGCCGCTTCCAGCCCCTCCCGCAATACTGCTCTGGCCTGCCAAGGACAAGGCTCCTGGAGGAGTGCTCTCCGTGTGGGTGGGTGGGGCACCTGAGGATGCTGAGGAGGAGGAGGGGTTGCCTAGAGGGACACTGCTACCCCCTGGCATCCCCTGCAGGCCTTGACCACAGACATGGTGGTGCTTCTCCCAGTCTTTGTGTTGGCAGAAAGAGCCGCAGTAGCGAGCCGTGTTGCAGCCGCTGCACGTCTCACTGGCTTTCCTCCCGCAGTTCCAGCAGCTCTGTTGAGACAGTGGGGAGAGAGTGGGTTGATAAAAATAAGTCTCTTTTTTGTCCCAGGAAAGCACAATGTCTTATCTTTTTTTTTGCATACATATATGTTAAAACCTAACAACTTTGTAAACAAGTCCTTTATGATCTTTGCCTGATCATCATTTTCTGCTGTTACTCTTTGCACAGGGATTTCATTTAAAGTCTTTACGTCCTGGTCCAACGCCACTGGTTTGTGTTACCAGCAGGTGGTGGTCAACTGCTCTGTAATGGCCTCAGCCTGGCACTCTGCTCCAACCATCTGGGTCTGTCTGCTTTTATTTACACAGACAACTGGACTGCTTCTGCAATAATTATGACAACATGGTGCAGCACCAAACCAAGAGCAGCCAGCTGTATGAATTACACAATACAGGATAACTTAGAGGATAAGGGGAACAAAGTGAAGGGTAATGGATGGAGCAAAAGAGGCTTGAGGAGTGAGTGACAGAGTAAGGAATTAGAGGTGAGAGGTGAAAGGAGAATGAGGTGGAATGTAGGTGAGGGGTCTGTGATGCTCACTTCACTGGAGTCCTCCTGCTGGTTGATGACTGTTAGTGCATCCTCAGATGCTTGCCTCTTGGCCTCAGCCAGCGCCCTCTCCATCTTAGAGCGTTCTGCTGAAATCATCTCATGAGCTTTCCTCTCGGCATCTGACACCGCCTTCTGCAGCTCTGACATCGCCTGTCGCTTAACCTCATTCACTGCCTCCTCTGAGAGAGAGGAAGAAAGAGAGGTGTTAGTGCTTACGACCATCGTCCCATCCTGCCTGCTCTGTCATCCTTTATTGAGGCTCTTTAAGCTGCCATCTTGTTGTATCTCAGCAAGCAGATGTACATCATCCAAGATTTAAAACTTTCTGCCAGAAAAGGGAAACAGCCAGACTTCAATTATTAATTTAAAGGCATCTGGCCACAATAATTTCCAGTGCTGACAACAGCAGATGTGTCCTAAGTTTTGTCACTAACTTGGCTTTTCAATCCAAATCCTGGGATTCCCTGTTTTCATGATTGTCATCTTGTCATAAGAAAAATTTTAATAGAATTTGTGAAACAGAGTTAACAGTGAAGAGTGGATAATTCCCCCCACAGTGGGCATGTGTATCCCCTACTGCAGGGCTTCCTACAAAGTAGATTTTATCACCCGACCTTTTCTTCTTCCAGCAGAAGCACAATTCTGTTTGAGAAGACTGTGTTTTTACAACAGGCAGGTGTGTAAACTCCTTTCCAGATCGCAGTCTAAAATAGAAACTTCCCGCAGTCTCCTCTCAGTAAGAAGCAGGAGTGATTCTATTTTGCCATCTTTCATATTGGCCTCATGGTGCACAACAAATGTACAGTACATGTTTTCTCGTAGGGCTTTGCATCTGAGAAATAGGTTTCTAAATATACACTTATGAATCAAATGCTAACATGGTGATGTTGTGATCACAAGATATGAATTACTCTAAAATGTAATTTGCTTGTGTTATGAAGCCAGTAGCATTTTTAAAGATATAATATGTAATGTTTCTGCAACAAATATGTTATATATATTGTTAGTTGTGTGCTTACATTATCCCAAATGTTTCCAACAATGTTCAAACCATTTTAATCAATGACACAGACTGTGTCGGCGTCATATAACCTTTGACCCCTCTAGTTACTTTAACTTCTGTCAAAACACGAGAAATACCAGATAATATGTTCGAGAGCAATTGTAAATCATACAATGTCAAAGAATTATACTAGGTAACACAGCATCGTTTTTGCAGTAATTACATGCCACTTTGCAACACAGTAATACAGTAGAGACCTACTTTATTGATATGATATTTCAATATGGATATATCACGTAATAATAATAATAATAATAATAATAATAATAATAATAATAATACATTGACAAGTGACTCATGCTAATGCTTGGTGTATAAAAAACGTACGGTAACGTTATAAGGGTACAACAACGTTCAACACAGTCATAAAGTTATTCTTAATATAATTGTTTTGCCCACGGTTAACAGCACTGGGCTACCCCACGATTACATTTGCCACGTGATGTTAGCTGTATGGGTAGTCGACTAATGTAATGTTAAGGTAGCCAGCTAGCACACTACGGCCCATCTGCCTCACATGTTTGTTTAAAGATTTAATTATTTTTCTCCCTACTGCTCCACTTCCTCCAGAAGTAGACACAAATTACACATACAAGTGGCTATCCAGGTGTGTTAGGCCAACCAAGTATGGAGGTGAGACTGAAACTGTTCTTTCCACTGCTCCCTATTTCATCCAGTCAATGTTTGTTTGAGAGGGCACTCATAAATAACTGTCACTTTTCCTCGCCGCTCCACTCCACTTGTTTCAAACTACTGTGCAAAAAGATAGGCAGCGGGAAAGCCTTATCCAACATGATGCTGTGTATATGCTCATGGCTTTGTGTGCATGTCTGAGTTTCATTCCTATGCTTAAAAGTTAGTATTCTGTCAATCCTGTCAACATACAGTCACACTCAGACACATGTCTCAATGCTTTCCTTCATCCCATCATTCCCTCTTTACCTTTATCCTTCATTTCATTTCTACTCCTTTATTATTTTTCTTATACCCTTCCTTATTCTCTCCTTCTTATTACCTCTCCTTTCTCTCTAAAACACTATCTGTATTATCCCGAGCTTCTCAGTTATCTGGCCTAATGCATGCACCACTAAGATTAGTTTGCAAATTTAATTAATTCTTATCAAGGAGACTGCATAGCAGATGCTAGGGCAATTAGCACTTAATGGAAAACACAGGGACAGCAATATTAGCGTTTTAATTCCACAGGGATTTAGCAAGTCCCTGAGACATGTTATTTCTGTCTGCTTTTTCACACTTCAGATCTTATTTTTCAAAAGCACTGCAGTCTCTCAACCTGAACAGACCAGAGAATACGTGGCTAATTAAAAGAATGAGGTGATGCAGCTACAGTACAACAGGCAGACCTGGCTGCTGAGATAGAGGTGACACATACTTACATATACACATATGTATATATATATATATATATATATATATATACACACACACACACACACACACACACACACACACACACACACACACACACACACACACACTAGAGGTGGAGATGTTCGAATTGAGATATGTTACTCACCCTGCCTGTTTTGAAGGTGCTTTAGTGCTGGGGAGAGCGGGATGCTTGCAGTACCTGTATTATAAACAACTGCAATTAAAAGAGCTTTTTCTGCTGGTGAAAATGCAGCACAGTATTTTGCAGACAGCAGCAGCATCTTTCCTCTGCAGGGTATTGGAGAATGACTGCAACATAATAGTGCTGAGACTGGGGCGGAACAAGGTGTGAGCAAGATGACTCCTGGGATGGGCTCTATCTAACATGCAGTATACAAGAAGGCCCATGCAATGCAACACTCCCACCTGCTTCCCTTTGGCCATAAACTGAGCCAAAAAATCATAACCATGGTCAATATTATTTTGTCTGTATATATAAATGTCTGTATTTGATTCACTTTAGTAATACGTTTGTGTACTTTGCATGAGGCTAGAAAAAATCACAATAACAAGAGATACAATTTGAGTGTATGTTTCTCAAGCCAATGGAGACACATTAAGCTCCAACCTGTGCTGCGCTGCTGTGGTCTGCCTTGGGCCAGGTGACTGCATTTTCACTGCAGCTTTAACTGCAGTGGCCTTTCTTAGTGGTGACAGATGGAGGGCATTTAGCCCTAATGACACAGAGGGCCTCCAATCCTCTGCCCTGATGAACCTATGGCTGTAAGGCCTCTGCTCTGTGGCCGGGGTAGACTGATGATGGTGACTGTGTGTGTTGTGTTACTCTGTGTGAAGTCAATCATGAAGACAATAGAGAGAAGGGGATGCTTGGCTCTTACCAGCTTTCCGCCAGATTTCTTCTGGCAGGTATCCTGAGGGAGGCCTGTGTAAGAAGTCTCTGTGGATCTCTGAAACACACAAGCAGGCACATGCTCAGTCTCAATTACACACAGTGATAGACTCTTGATCTGCACAAACACACATCCACAAGTCTCCCCTATAGTTTCCAATTCTGTTTTTGGGACCAATAAAACTATGTTTATGGCAACATCAGTAAATAAGATCAACTTTTCCAACCATTTCTGGGAAGGAATGAGAATACGGCAGTTAGAAGTGAATCTTAATTATGAATGAGCATGCTGGCAGCATAAGGGGGCAATCAGCAGATTAAAGATCCAGGATGTTGCAACTCTATTTGTATTGCTTCACAGTATGAGCTAAAATTTGTAAATTTCCAGAAAAATATGATAATCTAACTGACATTTTGTGTCTTAATTAATATATTTAGGCATTTTCAGCATTTTACATAAGCCCTACCTTGCTGTGAGTGTTTTGCTTTGCCAAACAAACCTTGTGTGTGTTTGTCTACCTGTCTGTCTGCCTGTCTGCCTTTCAGAAGCCGAGGAAGTTCCTATGGGCAGTGCCTCGCTGCTGCTAGCTGTGTTGGAGGAGGAGTTGTGGTGAGGAGTAGGAGGAGGAAGAGGAGGAGGAGGAGGAGGAAGGCAGTGCTGTCCGTTGCTCCCACCTTTTTTCATCTCCTCCACGTCGCTGTAGCGCCGAATCCAGTGGTTCATCTCCTCCCGGTCTGCCTCCTGGCAGCGTCGCAGTACCGTTAGAGAGCGACGCGTCTTCTCCACCATGTCCATGATGCAGTTCAGAAGCTGCAATGGGACAGGATTTAGGATGGATGAAACTTATTGATAAAGGAACAGGAGAAGTCTGACAGTACTCCATTTAGTTGCAAATGAAAATCCCTACGTCCCAAACACATGTCCAGCTAAAACCTCATCATCTACACAACACAGTAGTAGAGTTTGTGAAATGAACCAAACTTGATAAATCCTTAAAAAAACATTATATATCATAGCAACAAACAAAGACAGTTTGAAAAGGAAAGATTTACTCTTGAAGCTGTAAATCTAAACACTATTTTAATCTGTCCCAAAGCACATTCCGCCAGGCAGACGGGCATGTTTCCGTCACGGCCTATCTGTTCATAGATTGTGTGCTTGTCAGTGAATTTCAATGTCTAAGAGCACTACAACAACGATAATGTAACAGCTGGGCTGCTGATGAAAAAGTTGAGCCAATTCCTTCCACCCTTCTGCTCCACTCCTTGCCAACTCAACAGATTTCCTCTCTTTTCTCTCTTCCCCCCCTACGGTTGTAAACAGTGTCATTTTTTTTCCACGGTGCCCTGTGTTTCCAGACCCGGCCCAGTCTGGTAAATGGGTTTAGCATGGTTGACATTCAATCCATATCATTTTTCCCATTCATCTTTCCCTCTCTCTCTGTCTCTGTCTCCTCTCCTCTGTCTCTCCATTCCCTCCCTCCCTCCCTTCTGAGTTAGCTATATTTATTTCAGTGAAGTGTTTCTAATTTGGCAGGGGTCCAGGTCTGGCCGGTTCTCTCCATGACTGCAGCTCTTGTCTCAGCTGCTCTCCCCAGCTGGAGCTGCGCTCTGCTGGGTCCTGAGCTCCATCTGGGGCCCTGTTTCTGTGTGTGCGTGTCTGTCTGTGTGTCTAGTGAACATGATTTTATCTCCATGGAGTTGGATGCCAGGAAGCCAGATAGGTGTCTGTCTGTTGTTAATTCACCACATTGGCACAGACCTCTTATGGTCAGCTGTCTTTAATCACCTGCTGACCTCTTAGTATTTTTTTCCCCAGTGATTCATGATGTTTATGAGTGAAATAAAGAGCTGGTTGACATTAAACATGGCTACTATGCTGATACGTACATTATCTAGGTGCTTCCATTCCTCTGCCCACTCTCGATCTGTAAGACGGTGGTCAATCACCTCCTCTTGGCGGGCTCCATGCACTGCTAAAAGACAAAACATGGTTCAGATACAACACATATACAGTATACTGTATTACTGACCCAGAGCAGCAAAATACTGCCTGATGAGCTGAGTTCTTTCACAACTTAAACTCCATTTATAGAAGTAAACTGAAAATGTTTCTATTTTCACACACTTACGATAAGTTACTATGTGTTTATCCATGTTTATAGTTTGTGTCTGTGGGGTTGGTGAGAGTTAATTTATTCCTTGTGGGATGGATTTTTATTGTCTCTTTATTTTTTGGGTATTGTTTTATTGTCTTGTATTTTATCAACCATCAACTTAATTACCAAAGTTTAATTTCAAACATAATAGCATATCATGTGCCTGTGCTACAGCCTCATGTCTAATCAGTGAGACAATTTGGCTAAGAATTCATCTTTCCTTTTGGGAAAGCAGAAGGAAGGCATATATGGTAGCCACAGTTGTAGCATATAGGCATGTTTGGATGTGGTCTTTATATAGATGCACTGCCACAAGGATAATCACACTGCACTGACAACTGGCCTTTGTTCTCTACATGCACCCCACTTACATATACACCAACCAATAGTCTTCACCATATAACCGAGGACTGTAGATCTATAGCTTTAACTAACACTGTGAATGCAGCAGTCCTACCTGTCTGCCGGTGCCTGTCTCGGGTGTCGCGGTGTTCATTATGTCTGTAAGCGTCCCTGTATTGGTGTGCCAGGGCCATGTCTTCTAAGCGATAGTGTTGGGGTCCCACTTGGGGGTTGGGTGCGTGGGGCAGGCCGTTAGGCGGGTGTGTGGGGAGGCCGTTGGGAGGTGGGTGAGCAGGAAGACCCGTGCCGGGGCTGAAGCGTTGACTGGGGCTGATGGTGCAGGGCCTTTTAGCCAGGTGCTCCGGATGCAACCCGTCTCTCTCTGAGCTGTCTTTGGTCCTGTAGAGGAGGACAGGATCGTGGGTTAAAACACTCAGTGATACTATAAATATGGCATGACTTACCATATTACTATTTAATGTGGCGACTATAATAGGTAGTGTAGGAACCTATGACTCCGATATTCTTTTAAGAAATTAATTTAGTAGAAAAGTAGACCCTGAGCAAACTACTGTGTCAACAAAGACTTGAAACATCCAGAATTTAAAAACATAAAATGAAAGTTGAACGGTTGGACACAGACTGGCCTGCAGCCTTTTTCCAGATGTGTGGTACATTATGACATACAACAAAACAAATCTTTCTTGTACAATTCAGTGTTTATTCGACAATGTTATGCTCTTGTACAGCCAGACTGCATCTCATAAGATCTGTTTCCACTACCACTTTTACCATTATTCCCCAAAAGTCCACCCAAGAATCAATTTTAGCTGCTTCAGATAAATTCTAGATCAATCAGAAATTGTTTTGATGCTAACTTGACTAACCTCATTTACAAATAATCTGCCACTGAATGGCTCATTTCTCACTTCAGTTTTATTCAGAAACTGATTTTTGACACCGTGTTAATGTCTGAAGGGAGAGACATAACTTTTGTACGGCCTCCTAGTCCATCTATTGCCTCGCCAGACCACAATGAGTAATGTGAAAACTGTGGGATGGATTTGCCAGGCTAAATAAGCAATGCCAGAATATTACTTCATAGCTCAGGAAAACATCCAAAGACCAGAATGCCCTTAAAATCAGATCAATGGGCAAAACAATGCCCGCTGTATAAACATGCCAAACAAATAGACAGATATGATTAATTTCATGATGTTTGATTGAACTGATATTTGAGTTCACAATAAACTGTCACAACAATTCATTTTCAAAGATCACAGCATTTATTATTGTAGACTATACCTGTTCGAGGAGTGTCTAGCAAGGAACGCAAACTTGTTTTTTTTAAAGTTCAACAACTCCAACATGGTGTATGCAAACACACATCCTGACACACACACACACACACACACACACACACACACACACACACACACACTCACACACACGTAAGTATTCCTGCTGAGAGCTGCTTGTTGTTCAGTTACAGTAAGGCAGTGCCCCACCAAAGCTTTTGCACAGCTGTACACCATATGTATCAAACAAAGCCAAGTCCAACTGTACACCATGCGTCTCAAGCTCTTAATCTGAATATCCCCTCAGCCAACTCTTAGATTGCAAGTATTTCTCCCTCTCCCTCCCACCCTGCTCTCGGGCTTAAGGGGCAATATGGGCGCAATGCTGTGTGTTTGGCAGATGTTTAGTGGCACTCATTTGTGGCCGTGTACTTTAAGTGAGTGTGTGTATGTGTATGTGTGTGTGCATGAGTGGTTGTGTTTTCAAGCCATCTGGACAGTTTACATGGGAGTGTTGATAATAATCTGTTTAGCTGGATGGCAATAGCCAGGCATTCGGATGCAAATCACTCTTTCTCATCCTGGGGATCAAAGGCGAATAAATGAAACGCTGCCCCATGTAGAGTAAGTGTGTTTATGTGCGTTTGTGTGTGCTACGTTATACATGTGTATATTTGTCTATGTCGGCTATATTCATACACATCCCTGGCTCTAGTATGACAACTCAGAGGAACAGCTGGCGCGATGTAGGCCCTGTCCCAGCCTGAACAACCCTCCCCTTCCTCCACGAGCCCCTCCTGCTGCGTATAAACCACAGGTCAGGAGGCGGAGGTGTGTGGATTACAGTGGGATTGCACGTTCAGCTCCAACCCCTAGTCCCATCCAAACCACCACCGCCCACACCCCACTCAGGATGTGCTCAGTGTTACCATCTGGACACATCCCTGACATATGGACAGCTGCTGGGAGCCCACAGGTCAGGCATTTAGAGAAAGGGAAAAGGTGGGTGCGGGAGAGAGAGAGCGAGTAAGTAAGAGAGGTGAAGAAGTGATCAGAAAAGGACAGTGTCTGTAAGAGAAGAAGGAAGAAAGGAAAATGCCAGCTTATTCTTAACTGGGTGAATAAAGCAGAGTGCTGGGGGTGGGTGGGGGGATGTGGGACAGTTACAAACCATAGCTTACTGTTGGTCTTTCTGTCTATCTTTGTGTTGTGCTGAGGACACGTACTGTACTTCACTCCCTCTTGTTTGTCTCTCTCTCTCTCTCTTTTGCTTCTCAGACACTCTCTTTCTTTTCATACAGTGCATTTATCTCACCCCCCCTCCCAGACAGCTGGCAGAGCCAGCCTGGCATCAGGGCTGTCCAGACTTCCACCTCCCGCACAGAGGATTTATAGCCTCCCCTTGTCACTTGGCATTCTGAAATACCCTGAAATAATTCATATGTATATAACAGTGTGTGTGTGTGTGTGTGTGTGTGTGTGTGTGTGTGTGTGTGTGTGTGTGTGTGTGTGTGTGTGTGTGTGTGTGTGTGTGCCAATGTATGTGCACCTTTGAAGTCTGCGTGGATGTGTTTTCATGTGTTTAATGGAGACATGCTACCTGTCAGGGGTTCTTCTCTTGCCGTGCTCATTCATCTCCAGCATGATCTCAGAGGAGTCGAGGGGCGAGCTGGCATTCGCATCCAGGAGAAGCTGCTCGTGTTGGGCCAGATACTGAGCTGGAGTCTGCTTGGCTAACCTGGCACAGTGGAGCAACTCTCTCTGCAGCAGGGGCAGGTTTGCCTTCAGTGGTAAAGAGAGGCAAGACAGACATCTCTGGATTAGGAATGGAATGAGTTCTTGTAGGAAGGATGTAGATTCACTGAGCCAATGTAAATGTAGAGGAGAGTGTTAAGCAGTGTTGGGCATTAACTAGTTACATGTAACGGCGTTGTGTAATTTAATCACAAAATATAGGTTACAGTAATCCGTTACAGTTACTAGGAAAAAATGTGTAGTTAAATTAAAGTTATCTATGAAAATGTTCACGATTAGATTGGGGGTTACATCTGAATATTTTCTGTAAAAAGCTAGGCTGTATGTTGAATAATATTAGTTATGTTGCTTTCCAAGTTTTTCATGTGCACAATTTTTTTTTTTTGCCATTTCCAGCCACAGACGTTTAGTAAAGTTTGATGCTATTCTGATGCTTTTGATTAGTTCTCCTGTTTGAATTTGCAGCGGCACCCGTCAGTTAAATTGCCTTTCAAGATGTCTGAGTTGCCACTATGACACACACTATGGCTACGGATAAAAAAACACGTTCCAGTGCTGGAAATATAAAAAACATTTCATACAAAAATCTAAGGGTTCGAACATAACCGTGCAATGCAAAGAATGTTTGTCAAAATGCTATCAACGTCCAAATGTCGAAGTCCAAACTCAGGAAACATCTGCAGCTATGTAAGTTAAGTTAGCTTACAGCTTACCTCAGAATGATCTCATATTAAAAAGAGGTGCTGAAGTCTGACTTTGTGGTGGCTGTTCTTCCAAATTAAATTATTATAATCTTAATTCATGTGATGAAGGATTGTTTGACAATAGTTAGTGTTGAGTACTGCTGTAGGGTTAACACTGCCAGATATAAACACTTGAAAATGGTTAACAGTTGAAAACATTCATTAGAAATTTAGAAAAGTAATCAAAAAGTAATTAAATGCAATACGTTAGATTACTTTGATAAAGTAATTGAAATAGTTACTCTACTATTACATTTTAAATAGGGTAACTTATAATCGGTAACCTGTTACATTTCCAAAGTAAAGTAAGTAAGTAAGTAAGTGGACAATAGGTGAGCTAAAAACTTGTTGTGGAATAATTGATGGATGGGGTGAGAGTGAAATAATGCCAGATTAGGGCGAGAAAGAAAAAGAAAGTGATAGATGAAGAGACAGGATGAGATAAGACAGGTCCCTTGACACCTTCCTCTGCCATGTCTCTCTCTCTCTCTCTCAAGGGTGTGCTGATGTGTATGGCGTGTGTGTGTGTGTGTGTGTGTGTGTGTGTGTGTGTGTGTGTGTGTGTGTGTGTGTGTGTGTGTGTGTGTGTGTGTGTGTGTGTCAGTGCTGTCAAATAGCTCTCTCAGGCCTGTCTGGTTGATATAACACAGCCATTGCTGCAATGTCCCAGATGTGGAGGATCATCGCACGCCAGGAGGTCTGACACACTCACACACACTTTTAACGGACATTCACAAGCACATCCCACCATTTTCTACATAGTACTACCGTGTGCAGTAAACACAGTATACACCTATAGGTTTCCCTCTCTCCCTCTCCACCTGTCTATGAACCCTTTCTGTTTGGAGGCAGAAAAGGAAGGAACACATACAGTGTAGTCCTGAACACTGGCCATATGGAGAGAAGTCGAAAGCTCTGAGCATATCTATTGAAGACATCAGGCTTGATTTATCTTACTTAAAATCTGTGCACAAGTATTTACCTTCAGAAAGGGAATGACGAACGGCCTCAGAGGAAAGTTGGTGGCCTCGTGGAGTTTGGAGTGAAACTCTTCAATGGTGAGAGTGGAGTTCTGCCCAAGACAACAGGGAGAGTAGGACAAAGAGTCGCTAAGAGACAAACTTTTATAACATTCTCTTACAGAGCCGCAGAAGTTCCGAAAGTTCATAATTTTTCCATCTTGTTCACACAAGATCCATATGTTATCGATATCCATATCAAGACTATTCTAGCTGTTTTTATACTGTTATTGATTTTACTGACTTTGTTAAAGTGCCTTTTAGTACCTTTTAAAGTTCTATACAAATAAATGTAGTATAAGTATCATTATTATTATTTATAAAGAGAAAGTTGTGTGCACAAGTTATTATCTTATGTGCACAAGATAAACAAATATCAACTTTTGGGACCTCGGCAGCTGTGTACTTTCTGATTGTTGTACAAGACAAATTTACAATATGTAAGATACTCGTGTAACACATTAAACTGTTTGCTATCATCAAGCATAATAAGTAGATACAAAGAGAACTGCTGAAAGAATGAATGGATGTAGAGTAATATTGTTGGAAAGATTCATCAAAATAATTCATGATCACAACTTACCACCAGCCCCAGCACAAGGCTGCGCACTCTCTCCCCAATCTCAGGTGATATGTCGTTGCCAAACTGCTGCAGTGTGGTCAGGAAGCGCTTCAGTTTGCAGAGTTGCCGTGCACCACAAGCTGGCGGGAGCTGCTGGTTGGAAAGCGAAGCCGTCGACGACATGGCCGGCCCATTACTGAAGCCGTTAGGAGTGGACGGAGCACCGTTCAGCGATGTAGGAGAGTGGCTGCTCCCATTCAGCACTGCAGATAAACAGACAGAAGGAAGACACAACGTGAATTGGGTCAGTAGTTTTGGAGAGGCCTGAGGGGCATTTGACAGATCTGGGGCCGTGATGAGGGCAGAAACACTATATCCTGCTAACAGAAAAGTGTTAAATATGTATAAGTAAAGCACACAATAGACTTAAATTCAACACCAAGCCTGCAGTATGTGATGCACATCGTGACTTCAGTGGTGCAATTTGCTGCCAGTTTGGCTGAGCGCTGTAAGTGTGTGTGTGTGTGTGTGTGTGTGTGTGTGTGTGTGTGTGTGTGTGTGTGTGTGTGTGTGTGTGTGTGTGTGTGTGTGTGTGTGTGTGTGTGTGTGCAGTAACTTCAGCTGTCTCACAAGTGGTACCATTTGCCCCCCCCACCCCCTCCATCTCTCCCTGCATCAGTCTATTCCACCCTGCTCCTCACCCTCTCCCCCTCACTCACTCACTAGGACACAACTATAAGAGGAACTTGTTAAAGAGGTGCCAAAAATAGGCCTGTGGCCTGTGTTACTTTTATTCCAATAGCAGGTGTGTTGCTAAATCTGGCCCTACACATGTCCACCAGCTGAAAGTAGATTTGCAGCTTTAAGGTTCAGAATAGACTCAGCATTCATACACATATATAATCACTCACATATTCCTTGCAATGCTGGCACAAACAAACTCACAAATAGCTCTCTCTCTCTCTCTCACACACACACACACACACACACACACACACACACACACACACACACACACACACACACACACACACATACGTTTGACCTTTCCCCTGTTTTCATATTATCATGAAATAAGATGAAAATACACAGGTCATTATAAAAGTTTTTTAAATTAAGTTAGAAATTCTCAACTCTTTTTCCATCTCCTGTCTTGTCAGTGTGTCATATTTTTTTTAATATACATTTTTGTGCATGATATCTGTGTTTGAATTACTAAAATGTTACATAGTTTTCTCTCAGATAAAACAAATAGTCTAGTCTGTGTATGACATTTCTGTAAATGATTGTATTTCATCATAGCAGCATATTCAAGCACTTACACTAAGCATAGAATCCAAACTATAATTTTATTACCGCTGCAGCAACTTAGTCTTTTAAAAATGTCTTTACAGGACTCTGCAGTGAGCCATTGTGGACTGTAACACTACACCGTGTACTCTTACTTGAAAAAAGACAGCTTTTGTACAGTTTAGTTGTTCAATAGTCTAGTTCCTGTGGTTCCTCTCAGGCACGCTTGTTGCTCTGATCTGTGAGTCGAGGGCCTGAACACATATGGACTAACCCATGTGATTTAAACAGGCAGCACTTGTGTTCTGGTTTTAGAGAGGGGTGCAAGGAGAGAGCTACACTGCTGACCACCCGCCACAACAGGTGAAACAACATGGCCTGTCATTGCTATATAGGGAAGAAAGTAGTCTACACACCGCAACGTCACCCTGGCCATCACTGCCCGACCAGCTGGTAAACAACACGAACACACATGCACACACAATGCCACAGCCGCACTGGCACATGCGCTCAAAGACACTTGTCCCACTAGCAAGGGCATTCTGCACACAAAAACACACACACACACACACACACACACACACACACACACACACACACACACACACACAAACAGATAGATGCTTGCAGATACACTGCTGACACACAAGTGACTCCAACACTGGTTCACTAAAACAGGGAAGAAACACATATTTGGAATATCTTTCCCTTCACACAAGCATATAAAGTGTCCATGGCAGTTGACATAAGAGGGACAAATGACCATGTAGTCCATTGTAGATGCCTTTCAATTGCAGAAGTGAATTAATGTATTACAGGTTGATGGTTGAATCAGGTCAACACACTGAAACACTAGTCAGTGACATACTGTTGTAACAAGAGTCATACGCAAGCTAGTCTTTCAATTTCAAAGCAAATTTTGAAAAGTTTTAAGAATCTTTCGGGGGCAGTGGATAGTTGAGGATTGGCAGGAATAGAAACAAAAAGACAGTTGAGAGACAGTAAATGACATGGAACAAAGGCCCCTGACAAGAATCAAACTGTGGACATTGTGATCAGAATATATGCCATTGCATCTTAACCTCTAGGCCACTGGTTGCCCCAATTTACTACAGTTTTAACCTGGATGGCTATACGGCATTTGACCTACAAATTATCATGATTTGGAATGAAGTACGTACCAGCTCACATAACTATGGCTATAGTCTCCAGTTCTTACTATGAAATGAAGAGTTAGAGCTGTTACACTGATGGGTCGGTTCAGCACACCTACCAGCTTACTGTTTTTCTCACACCTGCCTGGTTAACTGCTTGCTGACATGATGCCTCAGCACAAAGGATCCTTTTCAAGTCAAAGAAAACATCAATCTAAAAGCACGTAAGCTTAGCTTGTACAGCTATAGTTTAAGGTAAAGATTTTGGACTTGAAACAATAGACACATATATCACAGTATACAGTTGACTTAACATGTCATTAATCTTGGAAAATATTGAATAATAATAAAAATAAAAATAAATTAAAAATAATAGAAATAATATAAAAGAAAAGATAGGAAAGGGTCCTTACTTGATTTACTGGTAGCAGGGGTGAATGAAGCATTGCGATTGGTTGCTTGGCTGACAGCCGGGGGTGGAGGAGGCATGGTGGGTGGGGTGGACCTGGGCTGGGTTTTCACATCCACAGGTGAATCTGGCATTGTTCCAACCTTCTGCACTCTGCTACCTGCAATTTGAAAGAAGGAAAAAAATCAACATCAAAATAGAGCTCCAGGATGAAAAAAAAAAAATCATACTTTCAAAGTGGAGACAGCTGGTTAAGGAGGAGGCCACTGACATGTTCACCTGGGAACCATTGATTGTTTCCTTGAACCAAAAGCCCCATAAAAAGAACCAAAACAAATCAATGCAGGGAGTGGAGATGAATCCAAACTTGTATTGTGTCTCTCTTGTTGGAGATTCATGGGCCTGGGAGACATACAGTAACACCTGCTCACTCGCTCAGCTGCTGCTGACTGAGAGCCCCCCCCCATCCCTCTCTCTCTCTCTCTCTCTCTCTCTCTCTCTCTCTCTCTCTCTCTCTCTCTCTCTCTCTCTCTCTCTCTATCTCTCTCTCTCTTCTTCACACATACACACCCCATGTAGCTCTGACATCCCAATCAGTGCCCCTCAACTGTAACCTCCAACCCCCAGACGCACACACACACATTCACATGCACACACTCCTCACTTCTCCCCGCCTGTCCCCTCTCGTCCCCTAGTTCAGACAGCCGGCTTGACAGCCAGTGACAAGTGCAGCTGGATCTGCTGCTGTCCATCACTGTGGACTGGCTTTCAGCAGAACTCTGTCCTGCTACCAGAAGCTTCACTGTCCTCTGCCAGACACCCTGCCAGCACCAAACAAGGCAAGGCCAGGCTCTGTACTCTGGCTTGAAGGGAATGGATGGTACAGCAAGGGACAAGAGAATAAACCATGACACGGGGTGGATGTTCCACGGCCACAAGTGTGTGAGGACTGTTGCCTTACATACTGTATTTGGGGGCCTCATGCAGTCTGTCTTCAATGAAAACACTGTCATGCACAAAACTACATACCTACATTATTTAGTGATGTATCTATAGAGTGTTGACTGTCTTTCTGTCTATGTGTCCGTCTATCGGTGCAGCTGCTGGAACCAGATCTTTTTGCAATGTAAACCTGAGCTGAGAGGTGTGACGACTTTGCAGCCTGTGAAAAGATAGCTTTAGAGTATGTGTACATGTGTGCAACTGGCAGGGAGCACAATGCATGTGCATTAAATGAAGAAAAAAAAATTAAATCAATATGCAGCACTGTTTATATATTTGTACATGAATATGTGTATTTCCACACTAGTACTACACAACACCATTAAGTGTAGTAAACACATGCATTCATAATGAAAGTAATAGACTGAGTAAGGACAGAGGGCCCTCTTTTATGCACTGGTAAAGCAGATGTAAACCACATTGTAGACCGTATGTGGCATTCATTAATTCTCAATAACTCTCTTCTCTCTGTTTGTCTTTTTCTCTCTTTCAGCTCTCTCTTATTGTATTACAGGAAAAATAAATTAACTCTGTCTGTTCCTTTTAAACGTGGAACCTAAACAAAAGCCAATCAATAGCCTTATTTCACATTTCCCATCATCTGTATACCACAGAGTAGAGGTCACTGCCTGAGTGGCAGGGTCATGAGGTTCATGAGCTTCTATAAATCACAAAGGGAAAGGGGTTACTGATAGGTAGTGATTACCCCTTGTTATACTACTACCAATAAAAATAATTCCAAACCAGATAGCCAAAAGCCTTTAAAACATCTGAACAACGTCAAGAATCATCTTTTACAGCTACAAATGTATTGTAGTCGCCAACTTACATATTAAATCACTTTCAAATACAGTAATGTGCTTCTCATTTAGCTTCTCGTGAGCCAACTATGAACCCAGTGTTTTCCTCCACAAAACCCCTGCCTCAGTTGGCCTCAGCCCTTGGTGTTAGCCTATTTCTGAGAGCTCATTTAGACGCGTTCAACAGCTGGTGTCTGTATTTAAAGAGTGCCACTCTGGAGTGTGCTGAACGAGGGCCATTGACACAGTGATCCTCAAGAACACGAGGAGCCATCCGCTGTTTTCCCTATGCCAGTCACACTGAACATAAACACACAAGGTTGTAGATAGAGGCAGATGGGGAGGGCTGGTATAAATAGATGCAGCTATTCTCTTCTAAAGAACCCTAAACACACAAACAGGCTCTCTGTGCTGCTGAATTGGTGGGCTGCTCACTGTAGGGAGGCAGCCATATGTTTTAGTAAAAACCTCCTCTTTGATCAAATTTACTGTGCCACTGTATGCGGTGTGTACTGTAAGACTTACATCCTAACAAGAATCCTAACATGCATTATAATAACCAATCCTAATACTGTTTTCGACTGTAGTTTAGTCCCCCCCCCCCCCAAGACAAATCTGAAGTTTCACTCAAATGAACAAGAGCTGGGCCAATGTGTGATCAAAAGATCAGGTGGGTGACATAAAATTCTCTGTTTACAACACAGCTATTTTGGTCACTTCTTTGAGAGGAGAGGGGGGGATAAGGGGACCGTCCTGTTTGTCTGTCTCATCCCACCGTGGGATTATAGACAGCTGTTTAATCTGACCAGCTACAGGGACAGGGCACACACATACTCACCATGCTCTGGATTTCACATTTAATACATTAGGAAGTCTGCTCGGTCTGCAACCCCATCTGTGGCCATCTGTGCACCCATTGTGCTTTGTGCTAAAGGACAAAACACTCATACCGAGAGAAGTAGAGAGGCAGAGAGACTGGTATACCAGGTAAAACAGACCTGTGGTTAAAGGTTGTCTGGACCAGGCTCATTCTCCTGTCTGCAAGCTGCTCTATTTCCCCCCACTTGTTTGTATCTGGCTGTCTGAAAGGAGCCACTTTGGGATCAATACAGCTGAGAATAGATCTGCTCAGGATACAGATACGTCCCAAACACTCACTATTGAATATTAGGCTGAAAATAAAACAATACGATAACAGTCATTACATACCTCTCTGCCGCTGTCTATGTCTGTCTCTCTCCGACTCTCTGAACAGCTGTATGTCTGCACGTTTGACGTAATCTGGGCTAAGATTGCTCACCAGAGAAACAGTCTGCAGTCTGAGTTCTAAAAATGTTCTCTTTCTTCTACTCTCCCCTTGTGCCATGATGAAACAAGATGAAAAACAATTCACTGCGGGACACACAAAACCACAGATCATGTACTATACAACTGCACACACACAGAGCAGTGGTTCGTCTAACTTTCTAAAGCCATTTTGGGGTCTCGTTATAGATTTAAGGATGTGCCTTCATTAAACCCATTGAAAAAGAACACACATACACACACACACACACACACACATACACACAAATACATACCATAATGTCCTGACAAGCCATTAGAGGGCCATTCAGATACATTTTGGTCTCATTTCACGTTGGCATATGTCCGTGTGTTGAATGTATGCATATCTGTGTGTATGTGTGTGTGTGTGTGTGTGTGTGTGTGTGTGTGTGTGTGTGTGTGTGTGTGTGTCTGTGTGTGCTTCGACTGGAAATACAGCTGCAACTTATTAGCTTTAGCTAACCACTGCACAACAGTCCCCTTAAATCCCCCTGTCTATTCAATCTCTCGTACTCCACAGAGACTCTCTCCAGTGACCACATAGCCCTAAAACTCTCCCTCTGTCTCTCGCTCCTTACATCCCTCCCTCCTTTGCTCCCTCCCTACCACTGTAATTCCCCATGTCTCCAGGAATGCTGTTGTTTTTAATTTCTCCCAGCTGCTTTGGCTGGCTGCCCGGCCGCCTGCCTTCCCACATCTGTTCCCTATCAGGCCGCTGAGGAGTCCACACAAACAGAGACTGAGCCCCTGGCCTCCAGCCTCCCACCAGGCCATCGTATCAAAACATGGGGATTGTAGCACTGGACCTAAAACTTGGGGATACAGCACCTACAGCCCACTCCACTCTCGTACTACCAGCCTAAATCTAAATGCCACTCAAAAGAAGACTGCTGACATCAGTAGCATATGACACATCATCTCATTCTAGAGCAATCTACAAAAAGAGCATATTTTGATATATGCCTTGTTATTAGTGTAAAGTCTGAACTGTGTCACAGGTAAGATGGGAGTGTGTGTATGTGTGTATATTTGTGTGTCAGCACACAGGTCGCTTCTGCAGACAGATCCCAGACTCCACTTCATCTTGAGCTGATTTAGAGTTCAGAGGCTTTAAAGCCCTCACTAATGACATGGTGGGAGACAGGCCTGTACAGTGCATGCACACACCAACACACACACACACACACACACACACACACACACACACACACACAAATAGATATACATACAGATGTATGCACACATGCTCACAAGTTTGATAAATGCATATGCTCATGCTGCAGACACAAACACGTATTTCCCCCTATGATATTTGAGAATCCCTGTGATAGTACACATGCAGTGCCGGCTGAACAAACATGTTGAACCAAAAAACAAACTGGGGATGGGGGGGGGGTGGAGGGTTCTCCTTAATAAGCACTGACAAAAGCACTCCTGTCTTTGATCAGATAACCATGAGCAAATCATTGACAAGTCACCAGTTGTTCTAGCGCTTCAACATTTTCTTTAAAATAGGTAAACTGGCTAGAAATAACTTGAGGACAGGGCGTGAGGGTGGATTAAAGACCAGGGCTGGGGGTGCTAAGGGTAGAGGAGTTGTACTTCTTTCTCTGTGAGCTGCAGGGATCCTGTCATACAGTGCTTATATCTGTGAAAGCTGTTATTGATGTAATTGTATTGAAGTTCTAGCGACCATCTGTTCTCCTTTGGGAGGGCCTGGCTCCTCTCGTCGGCAGTGAAGTGGTTATGTGCAGCATATCACTGCTGCCGACGTGCTTGCAGAGAAAAAACTTCCTTTTCAGATTTTCCCAACGGCTGCTAATAAAATCCAGATGTTAGACTGAAGCTGTTTCTGCCTCGCTCCCTCGCCGCTCTCTCCTCCGTCTCCATCTTCTGTCCTTCTACATCTCTTCTCTTAGTCCCCCCACACCTCCTCCTTCTCTCCTGTCCTACTACATTGCAAATCATTTATTTTGCTCTTTTAACCTATCTCTCCTCTTTTTCCTCTCCCCATCCGTCCATCCTCGCCTCCCTCCTTCTCTCCAGCCACTAACCAAGAGCCATTCCTAAATAAAGGAAAGTATTTGTGACATTTAGCCGAGGCGACTATGCCAAGAACAACTCCCTGCCTAGCCAGACACATCTGGAGTTTGTTATAACTGCACTGGGCATTGGTACCAGTACTGGCTATCCTACCACACAGAAAGTAGTCACAAATACTGAACCATAGGAATCATATACAAACTAGACTGCATAGATTTTCACAGTGACTAGCTTGTTGTTTTCATCTCAAATTGACAACTGTAGTTCTTGTTGCTCAGACCAGAGCCAGACAGCCCGGCAGCTTTACGCAAGTTCTCCTTTGTACTTGTTACTCTTCCTCAGCAGAATTAGTGGGATACACAGTTATGCAGTTTATATGCATGATTATACATACATACATACATATACAAGTACATGACTACTTTTATATTCTGTGTATATTCTGTATTCTGTGCTTGTATCTGTGTGTGTGTGTGTGTGTGTGTGTGTGTGTGTGTGTGTGTGTGTGTGTGTGTGTGTGTGTGTGTGTGTGTGTGTGGCTCCAGGGTCTCTGTGTGAGAGGAGTTGAACACCTGAACATCAGTAACTGTCATGTGGGCCACCTGGGACCCCACAGCCAGCTTGCACCATGGGCACACAGCCATCACCAGCACAGCTGCCACAGAGCGAGAGAGATATGGGGGAGGAAGTGGGAGACAAGACAGAGACACACACACAAATACACACACAGACACAGACACACACACACACACATACACACACACACACACACACACACACACACACACACACACACACACACACACACACACACACACACACACACACACACACACACACACACAGCTATATGAGGAGGTGACTGTGCATGTACATCTGGGAATGGGTCACAAAACACAGCAGAGAGAAGGATTTACATGTAGCCTCTTGTTATATTCTTCACTCTTTCATGTTACTCTCTTCTCTGCATGATAACTGTCCTTTGTTCCCTCTCATCTAAATCTTCTTTTCCTCATCCTGTCAGCCATGTGCCTAATTTTGCCAACTGAGAGCTCAGCCTCAGGCTGCCACACTTCAACATCAGATCAGACTTTCTTTCGTCATTCCTCTTTCAGATGAGCTCAGTTACTGGGCTCCATCATACATGACATAATACATCTTACATGTAATATCCGGGACACTGTTGATATACCGGTATGAAATAGAGTTCTGTACGAGCCTATATTTTTGCCCATGTCTTTAAGACCTGAGCTGACTAAACTCCTGACTGGTGTTGCCAAATTTGAGATCTGAACCTGAGACCTGAAACTGCTGTTTGTTTTATTTCATATATTACTGTTAGATTACCAGGTAAAGAAACACATTGACTATACTTTGCCTCTTCCCTTATTCCCACTGAGCATTGCATATCTACCTGCAACACATTGCATGCATGGACGCAGATGATTGGCACAGTAAGAGAGAGAAAGAGAGACATTTCTTAATGAATTACATTTGAAAATAATCATAAACACAATAAATAGTAATGAAAAGAAAACGTGTTTGAAAATTGCCTCTGCCATCCTCTGCCAGAGGACGTTCACAATGAGTGCACTTACATAAATAAGCTCCCTGATCCAAACACCTGCAGCCTCACCCAACACCAATTAGCTCATCAGGCTTTAATTACTCTGATAATTGCATACAGGCAGCATGAAGGGCAGCCTGGGAATAGGGCAAGGGCGGCCTCCTGAGGACCCAGCCTGACAAGCCTGACAAACAAAGAGGAGGTTTTCTACCAACAACAGCCACAACAGAGCGACTCTGGAGGCTTGGAGGAGAAGCAAAACAGCAGACTATAGCTCCAATTGCCTCATCAGCAGCACTGTAGCACCGAGTGATATCACTTCCTGTTCTGATCAGTTCGGCATGGAGACAGAGTGATGAGAGAGGCTGGGGAAAGCAGAGACATAGAGGAGGAGGAGCAGGGCCATGTAAAGAAAGTACATCTGTGAGCGCCTACACTACATCTGGATTAGTTCATATTGGTCACAGGAGGGAGGGGGAGCAGGGGTGGGTTGGGGTTGGAGGGGTCGTTGAGAGGAGCAAGCGTGGGAATGGCCCGCTGTTAAGTTTAGGGCATGTGGGCTTATTGTATTTGTGGGAGAGTTAGGCTGGAGTCTCCACAAAGTGACCTGTCTCTCATAGAGCTCGCAATAACACAAACATCCTCTTAACTGTGCGTAATCTGGACACACACACGCACACACACACACACACACACACACACACACACACACAAACACAGGATACGAGAACGGCAACACAGGCATGAGAAATTCTGTATTTTTGTTTTTACAGCATGTTTACTCATGTTATTTGGCATTTATTCTTCATCCTTGGCAAATGTATCTAATGATCTGTTAGTGTATCAGTCCGACTGCCAGTCTGTCTGTCTGTCTCGCCCTCACAGCAGATGTTCTCCCTCCATTTCTTCCAGGAGAAGTGTTTGAGGAGGTGTTTCCAGGAAACAGTGGCCAGCGCTCTCTTCCTGTGTGACAGGTGTGCGATGGAGGCCTGACAGCTGCTGTCCTGCTCTCTCTTTCCCTCTCTGTATTCCTCTCTCCTGTTTCTCCCTCTTTCCAGCCAGCTGCAGCAGAGAGCAGCTCTGTTTGTTCTTACGTCACTGCTGCTGCCTGCTGATTTATGGAGCACAAAAGACTTAGATTTGACCCTGGCAACACACACACATACACAACAACTGCAGCATCTTTGTCCTCCTCATAAACCCTGACTCTCTTTATGTGTGTGTGTGTGTGTGTGTGTGTGTGTGTGTGTGTGTGTGTGTGTGTATGTGTGTGTGTGTTAAACGGGATGTGTGAATTGTGGCTGCCTATTTTTCTGCCAATGTTTCTCGCTCTTATGCTTTGTGCACCTTTAAAAACCTGACACTGAGCTGTCACTTGAAGCTAAGATAGGAAAACAAACAGCAGATTAGTCATTCTACTACTTGATGTCATGTATTTCATTTCATTCAGTGTTAAATGCCTGCTCCGTCACTATGGAGCTGTCAGCACTGACAAAACTGTCTGAAGCCTGAACTGCTCCCCAGCTTGCCAGAGCTCTCATATCTCTTCATTTGGCCTGCAGGCACAGTAACAATAGCTCCTGACATTAGCCAGGCATGGGTAGGGTG
Organism: Perca fluviatilis; assembly: GCF_010015445.1. Taxonomy (NCBI): domain Eukaryota; kingdom Metazoa; phylum Chordata; class Actinopteri; order Perciformes; family Percidae; genus Perca; species Perca fluviatilis. The sequence goes on from NC_053114.1 coordinate 22,577,573, forward strand.
TTCTGTATTATCCTGCAGGACCCCATAGGTTGCACACATACACACACATTGACAAACACACAAACTAGTGGGAAACAGTATGTGGCGGAGGAGGAGAGGGGCGGGGGGCATTCATATGACAGGTTAGAAAGAAGCTTTGACAGTTTCTCCATTTAGCCTAGAGCCAGCTCATCGGAAGCTGCCGAAATAAATACCAGCTACTCCTCTGGGACAAGAGCCGACTACGAAATGCCGCCACAAAAACAGAGCAAGCGGGCGAAGGAAGAGAGTGACTGCAGTGCCAATAACATGCTGATTATGTGAGCTAATTGGCAAATTAGGATGACCCGCTGTCATGTCATGGTCAAAGTAAGTGGACAGCAAACAGTGCCACTATAAAGGAACTCTTCTTTTGTGAATGATATGAAAAATTCCATTAGAATATGCCATTGTAGGAACATTTTAATTAATTCTTAAATCACATTAACATGAATTCAAAGATCAATTAGTGACCGTTCTATAATTTGGACAGAAAAACTAAACCAAGTAGAAATGGAATCAACCTTGGATCCAATACTGGTCAGACCTTCTTAGACTGCTGTTAGATAACCCTGAATGTAAACACAAAAGCTAATTTAAAAGTAAAAATAAAATCCACTCATCTTTCCCAACCATGCACCATCTTTTTTAACTCTACACATTAAGATGTAAAGTATTGCCATATGATTATGCTTGAATGAGATATCAGGGATGTTTTTTCTGTGTCCATCCTCTTCAAATATCTGAGTTTTCAGAAGGTTATCCTGTAAAATGTAAGTCTATATATAATCACAGCACTCCTGTTTATCTGAAAGTCAGAGGTCAGAGGACATTAATGGGATGAGGTAGCACTGGAAAGACAGAGTGGAAACCATCAAACCCCTCTCCTGGTGACTTTAAAAGCCAGGCAATAACTTGCTCCTCAAAGTGACCACTGCTCTTTGACACATCAAGGAAATCTTTGGCTTTCCTCTCTCACTTTGTGTGTGTGTGTGTGTGTGTGTGTGTGTGTGTGTGTGTGTGTGTGTGTGTGTGTGTGTGTGTGTGTGTGTGTGTGTGTGTGTGGGAGAGAGAGAGAGACAGGGAAGCAGAGGAAGGAAGGCTGGAGCCGAGATTAAGGTCTGTGCAACTAACTAGTAACACAACGGCACTCAGTGGCTCAGCCACCCATTTGAAGAGAGACGGAACCATCTGTGTGGCACAGGATCTGTTTCCAGGAGATAACGGCTTTTTTTAATTTTCACAAATACTGTACAGCGAATGTGAGAGACATGCCTTCCTTCCCAATCTCTGCCTGCATGCTCCTGTGTTGCAGCACTTCCCCAGACGTCCAGAGAGGACTGCTTTGGAGTGGAGGCCTTAATAACATCAGTCTGTGTTCCTTAGTGCTTGTTTACACCGTGGCTGTGATAAAGGCCTTGGCGTGGGGCAGAAGGAAAGGCAGGGATTCATTATATCAGGTAGCAGTGGAGATATGAAGTTCCCATTTTCTCTGTTGGCCTGTCCATTTGCCTTGATTAAAACAGAGCTCAGCGCTACTGTAGATTAGCCCAGCTGCTTCCTGTGTCTGACTCTGATCTGAACACACTTCCTGCCATGAATCAGAGAGGGTGGGAGGTGAGAAGGTGGTGCTGGGAGAATAAGACAAGGAAGAGGGTCAAAAGCAGGTCAGAGGTCAGTGGGCCAGTCAGGAAATAAAAGGTGCGGATGAAGAGCAGGAGGTGAAATAGGCACAAGACAAGGAAGGGAGGAGGAGAAAGCACATGTTTTTCTTGGCAGTAGCTGTCAGCACTTCAGCTATACACTATTTTGCATGTGAATTCATCAATGTTGTGACATTTGTTTCCTATTGCATTTGTGATTGAGCATGTCTGTGCACTGGAAATGTGCCTCCCTTTTGAAAAGCATAATTGACGGTGCAATTTGTGAGTGCCGTATATGTTGAAGTCATTTTAATAAAGTGAAAAGTCAATTCAACAAATAATTTCCAGAAATGGTGAGCTTTCACCATTGAATGTCACAGTTAAGCATTTTACCTGCTCTGCACATATGGAAATATGTGTAAAAGAAGCCTGATCATTCCAGTGGCTGCAGAACAGTGTTGTGACTAACTAGCAGAGAAGAAATGGTCAGCATGCACATCTTTGTGGATGTACTAAATGTTATTCTTCGGAATCCGAGTGGATGAGTGCACATGTAGGGAAGCAAACAGGGAAAAGTGAGAAAGAGGGATATTTCACACACACATTTGGGGTTTTACTTGGCCTCCACCCTCTGCTCTGCTCCCACGCTGTGGCGTCAGCAGGCCAGCCATCCAGCAAGTGTGTTTCTCATTCCATCAGATGTTGGGAAGCTGTTCGCTTCTCCGTTCTAGTCTCTGACATTCCCCATCTCCCCAGAGAGGCTGGGCAGCCTTGTCACAGTAATGTCAAACACATGTGGAACAGACCAGGGCAGTGCAGACCAACACACTCACACATACATACACACACACACACACACACACACACACACACACACACACACACACACACACACACACACACACACACACACACACACACACACACACACACATACACACACACACACACACACACACACACACACACACACACACACACACACACACACACACACACACACACACACACAGGAATAGAGCAGGAGGCGGCCAGAACCACACTGGTCTTTCCCACTGTGTATTAGGATAAACAGCAGTGAAACCATAGAGATTCAGCACCAGGAACATCACTTCATCACTCACTTGCTCCCATATCTACACAAAAACATTTACACTCTGATCTCATTAAACTCACTTTAACTGTACAGCATCAGTGCTGCACAAGGCTGCCATTAACACAGACATACCAAAGAACAACTAACAAAAGTAAACTAACTCTCTATAACATGTCACTGTCTCCTTCCCAATTTAGCGGCCTGCAATTTTGTGCTTCTATTATGAACACACACACTCACTGGGCAGAAAATGGTAAGAATAATGGGCCTCATTCACCAAACGTTCTTTAGAACAAATGTGTTCTTAAACCCCACTTTCACGGAGATTCTGGCATTCACCAAAGCACTTTGAATTGCCATTGTGTATGAATTGTGCTAGGCCTATATAAATAAACTTGCCTTGCTTTGCCTTCAATTCACATCAATTATGTTAACGGGGAACCCTGCCATCCAATAATAAGTGATTGATCACACTATTTATACGCCAAGAGTATGTTCTATGTTTTGAAATAAAAAAAAATTTGCCTCAGATTTCAGATCAAACCATTTATTTTCTACTTCATCGGTTCTGCGCCCTTCTCCGGATACAGTGTTCACTGCATGAGTAACTGTGTTCCATGCATCGGTTTGATTTGCTGCTTAGTATGCACTGCTGACGCTACTAAATATGATGTCTCCTTTGTCGTTAACTTCTTGCAGCAGTACCTCCACTTCAGTCTTTTGGACATTTCTCTAAGTGTGCACACGGCCCTGCCAACTCATGCCATTTTATGGGAATTAAAGGGGTGTTTACCAATGCTAAATAGGAGCAACGGGCACAAGCTTTCAATTTACGAACACACCTAAGAACACGTCATGAATCAGACGTAGACTTTTCTTAGAGACTTTCTTAAGAAGATATTTAAGAGAAAACTTAGGAAGATATTGGTGAAAGATGCCCATTATAACCAACAATTATGCTTCCCTCACTTTCTGCAGTCTTCCTCTTACTGTGGCTATTTGTTCTCCGTGACACAAACTAAGCAGAGGATGTACTCTTGCCTCTTTTTTTTTTAAATTATCATGATCTATTGGAGGCTAACGTTCTCGCCCTGGAGGAAAAGCTGTGCGACTGCCTACAATCAACTAATCTGAGAAAAAATAGTGGCCTTGCGTGGTTCTTGAATGAAAGCTTGTGTCACAAATAAAAAGAAACACAAACAACACTTAGAATTGATACCTGAAACATATTTAAAAGTCAAAAGGCACAAATATGAAGTGTACAGACAACACATACACAGACACATGAGCACATACACACACAGGCCAGATGTCAACCGCTTGGCTTGTCTTGTATGTGATGGCCCAGGTGTCTGTGTTGTGGTGACCACCTGACCGACTCGCTGTGCGCTCGCAGCTCCCGCCCACTCGAGGCCATCTGGTCCTCTCATTAATTAGGAGACAGCCAGTTTCACCTGCACTGTGGCTGCATTTAGATCACAATAATCACCCCACACACACACACACACACACACACACACACACACACACACACACACATACACACACACAAGCACACTCAACAAGCCCACACACTAATACAGTAAACAAGTAAGCTGTACACAGATCCGCAGTCACAGCATAGAAAGAGTCGCGTCACCTGCATCAGATGCAAGGGCGTAGGTTTTTTTTCAACATTTGGGGGGGGTCACTTAGTAAGCAGGGGGTCTAAGGGTCCTCCCCCCTATTCATTTTGAGCGTCCGGGTAGCTAACCTGGTAGAGCATGCGCCCGTATACAGAGGCTCAGTCCTCGCCACAGCAGCCGCTGGTTTGGTTCTGACCTGCGGCTTTTGCTGCATGTCATTCCCCCTCTCTCTCCCCTTTCATGTCTAAGCTGTCCTATCGTATAAAGGCCTACAAATGCCAAAATAATTATAGATTTTTTTTCCCTGCATTCTGGTGAATTTTTATGTAACAATTTGTGGCTTTTCTGCATCAACCTGATTGCGGAAATGGCATAGTACTACTTCCTGCAACCGTGCATAGTTGCTTCATCTTCTTTCCGTTTTATGATAGATTGCAACCACTGCTTTTGAGGTTGCACGCTGCCACCACCTACTTTATTGGAGGCATTGTTAGTCGCGTTCTAGAAGTTTGACGAAATAAAAGTCCCCTGATACTTTCATGTTTTATAGCAGGGGACAAATGCATGTTTTCTAAATATTGAGAGGGAGGTGTCCCCTGCCTATGGCCCGATGACACAGACACTGTTCGACTGAGGTGATGAAAAACAGTGACAACTTTCACATTGGCACATGCAAGAGTACAAAAAATATTGTGCCTTTGATACCTTGATGGTAAAACATTAGTCATGATGTGCCTGAAATAGCAGCAATATATCACAAAATAAAGAAGCAAGAAAGCAAAAAGCCTTCGTGAAGCAAAGGGCAGTAAAGTATGTGTTTCTTTTAGCTGTCATTAAATAGCAGAGACTTTATGCAGACTTCTTTCTGTGGTTTTGCCTGCTGCTATTTCTTCAGAAGAAAACAGGTTATTTCTCTAAAAGTCCTGTGGTATGTTCCCTTGCATATAAAACAGAAACCATCTCATCCATGCACCTGTGGTAGATGGGAACTAAATAAACACTCGGCAGGCTGGGGTCATAATGAATGGCCTGCCTTTTAAAGAGAGCTACTTAATGATGAAGTGGGGACATCTGCCTTAGCAGGCGGCTGGCCCGGCCCAGCTGAGCGATGGGACGGCCAGCGTTGGAAGGAGAGAGGTTGAGAAGCTCGCTTGGTGGTGATGGAGGTATAATGTGCGGTGAGGCAGGGTGTCTGCTCTGCGGTTTCACCCCTGCAACCTCCCATCCATTGTTCGAGACTATTATCAACTGTTCAATTATTCAGATGATATTTACCAGGGCCAATTATACAGGGCCATGTCCTGCAGAGAAAATGGCCTGAGTGTTTTACTGTTGCTCTCGCAGGCAGAAGAGTGCGCTGCTGAGGCTGTTCAAGTCGGGGAATGGACTAGTTTCTTCACAGGGAGTGTCCCCACTGTCACAAAGGGTTGCTATAAATTATCCACCATGATTTCAGCATTTTTTAATCACTTTGCAGTTGTGTTTATTTCCTTTGGTTGCCACAGTATTCCTTGTTCTTAAACAATTCCTCAACCTCCTCCGTTAATGGTTCCACAAGTTGGTATCACTACAGTAATACAAACACCCTGCACTCTCCAGGGAGGATTGGTCTTCACGTTACTTTTTACACAAAAGTGAGCCCTAGTGATGCACTGCAGTATCTTTACGAAAGGTGGAGGTTCTATTCTGAGGCAACCTGGAGTTCAGTTGAGGGTAAATGTCTAAATGTATTCCTTCACACCCTTCACCTCCATCCAGTCCAGGTGGACTCCAAGTTCATAGAGACCAAAGATTTTCTGTCATCACTTTGTCTCATCATCACTTTGATGTGCAGCACAGACTGATGGGGCAAACAACTCCTGAACCCCCTACATCTCTCTGTCTCTATCTCTCTCCACAACAGCTCTCTCACCACATTTTGTTTCGTTTTTCCCTATTATATCCTAAACCGTCTGAAGACACTTAATATGTAAAAAGATGAAATTAAAGCGGATAGAATTACAGAAAAAGATCAATATAGCAACAAAAAAAACATGTACAAGAATGTAGGGAAACCATGTGCATGAACAGCAGTTTGTCTTCACATAGACATTAAAACGCTACTAACAGAGCTGCAAAAATAATGTTGAACAGAATATGAGGGTTCAAACTTGAGACATTTCAGCAAGTCAAGAAACATTTCTTCTAATGTCTTAAATGTCTTAAATTACAAAAAAAAATAAAACCGAATTGTGCATCAGTGCATATAAACACCATTCACACCAGTAACACAATACATGTTTTCATGATTCTCTTCAATACAGTCGAGTTTGCAGGTTGTACTTACTTTGTGAAGGTCGAGATCAAGCTGAGGTAATTGTAGCGGTGATAATCCACACCGAATAGTTTCTAAAACAGGTTTGATATCGTCTCAATCCTCATTATTTGGGAAAAAAATTATAAAGCCTTAGCTAGATATAGTGCGGGGAACTATTAAGGTGCTGTTCCGTTTTTTTGTGTGTTTTTTTTTGTGTGTTTTTGAAATATTGAGATGGAAAGAGAGGCAGAAGCCACAGTCAGACAAAAGAAAATGTTGAACTTTTCTTTGTGTTCAAAAGGGGCTTTGACTTTCCAGGTATAATAAATTATGAGGTATTTCTCTTCTCATTTATATCGAAAGGCAGAAATCAAAATCAAAGCAAGGGCTCTTGCATCCTTAAGCACATTGATGTCTTTGGTTTTGCAGTCTGTTTTTTTTTTGTTTGTTTGTTTGTTTTAAAGCAAACAGCTTGTTGTGTTGACGGTGAAATGAAAGAAGAAAAAAAATCACAACTTGTCCCAGTCATGTAAATCCGCTCTCTTGCTCATTTTAACCATCCCAGATAGAAGAAACAAAATAAAATAAAAATATATGTAGTTTCAAATGGAAAACAAAACGTCCTTTCTGATCGTTTTTAAGCAGACAAAACTAATAGGTTTCTACTTTGCCACAAATCCTCGCGTCTCCCATGTAAAAACGCTAATTATTAAGATGCGGATCCTCTTGTCTGCAGGGTGCGTCTATTATTCCTCCTGTGACAACTTTTGACCCCTCTTCTTTAGTTCACAGTTCAGCTACAGTCCGTGGTGTCAGGAACAAGTCCTTATACATCCGGCGAGATTAATTCTGTTCCTTTCTTGTTTTAAAAACACAGTTTCTTTACAGCCTGTGAAGAACAGGTTACTCTACCACGTTTCTCTGTAGGCTACGGTCCTTTTCCTCCGCCGACGCGCCGATCCTCCGCCGACCTGTCTTCAGAATGGTGTTGGAAAGAAATCCACTTGTCCTACAGAAAATCACAGTCAGCTGAGCACGCAAATTTTAACGTTTCTTTTCCCGACGTCAATTCACAATTTGAGGTTTTCAGACTTGTTTTGTCTTCAATGATGAGCGGAGCTCACGAGCTCACTGTACGCAGTAATCGCGGCTCTCTCCTCCTCCTCCTCTCTGTCCTCGCTGTAGCCTTCTGTCTGCGTTTAAACACCATCTGGAGCTCCTAACCTCTCTCTCTCTCTCTCTCTCCCTCTCTTTCTCTCTCTCTCTCTCTCTCTCTCTCTCTCTCTCTCTCTCTCTCTCGGGTACCATCAGAGGCGAGAGCTGGCAGCTATGTACAGGAATCCTTTCTAAATTGAAAAATATCCAAATTGTAGAGTACAAAAGCCTCATATTGGGTACAAAAGTATGCCATTGGATGCTAAAAACACTGCGTTATATCATGAACGCCTATGGAACTTAATCAGTGATTATGGGTTACAATTGGCTAAAAATATTAAAATAAAATGTACAATACAATGCATTGGAAACAAGTAAATACTATGGGTTATGTGAATGTATGGCTTGCAGAGTGCACCTAAACTAACTAAAAATGATTTCAGATCCCAAAGAAGGTCAAATCAAAAAGCAACGAGAGCTGAGTGAAATATAACAGTTTTACTGTCCCGCTGTCTGCCCGTGGGGGCCGCTGTTTCCTCATGTCAGGACTACAAGGACAACAAGGAGAGCAGCGTTGAGTCCACGAGACTGCAGACTTTATTTACTTTATTCAACACAAATAATAGAACATATTTCTGAGCGCTGAATGAATGCAGGATAATATATTTGACTGCATGTGAACACACAACAGTAAATACTGCATAGCTTGTATAATGTATTGTTTTCTTTGTATTGTCATAAATAGTCAGGTGGGTGGACTGATGTGAAGATGGATAGACTCAATTTTACTATTATCACTGTCATTAATGTGCCCTTTTTTATTGCTCTGCATGTATGCTTTTGTGTTGGCTGTTTTAAGTAGTACCTGATAATGATGCACACCTACTGTTCATATTATCTTCACCAACATCAATATCCCATTTTATTATCGCTTCATGTTTATATCCTATTTAATAGGCTGTTTCAACCTTTTATTCCTTTATAATGTAGGCCTATGTGTATGTAACATCTGTCCAATTAGGCTGCAAATAATTTTATTTATCTGTCAATTAGCTATATTTTGGATTAATCGATCATTTAGTCTGAAAAGACTGAAAAATGCCCATTACATCAAGTTTCCACAGGCAAGAGGGACGTCTTCAAATTGTTTAGTTTGCCTGACCAACAGCTCAAAACCGAAAGGTACTTCGAAAGGCTGGAACCACTGACTGCTTTCTTCATTAAAGATCTCAACAATTAATTCATTATTAAAATGGTTTCAGATTTATTTTCTGCCACTCAACTTATTTATTAATTATTAATCATTTCAGCTTCATTATAGATGAATAGATAATGGTGCATTTGCAGTAATATTTATGAATGTACACAATCACTAAATAAAAAAACAAAATATTAGATCATCAGATCAAATAAAACAGAGAGAGACGGATAAAAAAGGCAGGTACATCTGGTTCCTATAGTGAGAATCCTCCACCTGTCCACACTGGTCTCTTGCTCCCTTTGCCCCACCCACCTGCCCTCTCTCTACCTCTGCCGGACACACACACACACACACACACACACACACACACACACACACACACACACACACACACACACATGCTCAAATAGCCATAGAGGGGGACAGAAGACAAAGCTGACACCCTCCTGACCCCTCCTGTGTCCACAGAACAAACAGCAGTAAAGTACACACAGACAGGTGCTCTGCCCGACTCCAGTCCCACCAGCTTCGCCAGCCTCGAACACAAACGCTGCTTTCACTTGGAGCCAGGAGGACTTTTAAAAAAAATGCTCCAGTCCTGATTAAATAATGTGAACAAGTGTGCAGGGGGAAGCCCCAGTGCTCTTTGATTGGAATGAAACGGTTTCCCCCACGGCCTATGTGAAGGAATAACTTCAGGTAACCTAAGGTCAATGTTGCCAAAGCAGCTGCTGTAAACATGGTCACACACACACACACACACACACACACACACACACACAGTGAAATACACCAAGATTACACTCATAAACAGATGCATAGGCCATTACAAGCTGGCTCTGTCGGAGGCAGCGTGTGTAGAGTACCGCGGTGGAAGCACGGTTGTCAAGGAGATGGATGGAGTGTTTATGAAACTCACTCTCTATATTTCTCTCTTTCAGAGTTATGGCCCTAGGTGGTTCTGTACACATGCACTACTGTGTGTGTGTGTGTGTGTGTGTGTGTGTGTGTGTGTGTGTGTGTCAGTATGTTACTATATGTGGCTCATTTGTTTCTCGTCCAGACTACTGAAAAGGGAAGAGGTACTGTATATATCCGTGTGTGTGTGTGTGTGTGTGTGTGTGTGTGTGTGTGTGTGTGTGTGTGTGTGTGTGTGTGTGTGTGTGTGTGTGTGTATGTGGCCTTGAGTGACAGAAAGGTTGGCAATGGGGGTTGCATCCAAAGAAAGGATTCCTGTCAAGGTGACAGCTCCAAGATTGACAGGATGCTATTCTCCTCGGGAACGGCGTCAGTCAATTTGTCAGCCTTCCTGTACGACAGCCTCTCACTCCTCTTAATTTGGCCTTTTGTTGAGCGGTCACTGGGTTAGCTCTCACACTCCATGTGGCCGGCCTGATAAACTGCACAATGAAACACACGCACACAAGGTAGGGAACTCGCTTCGATGAACTCTCTGTGCCATAATACAGAGACTGGAAGTCCCTTCAATGACATTACTGTAATAACAAAAACTGCTTTGTCTCCCCTTTCATTCACTCCTCTATCTCTCTGTCACCTCACAAACACACCCCTAAACTGCTGTGGACTCTGTTATATTGACAGCATCTCCTTGATGGTTGAGCTCTCACTGAGATACAACAACTAGGTTTGGTCATTGTGCTGGTATGGAAATGACTATTTCTTTGTGTGTGTGTGTGTGTGTGTGTGTGTGTGTGTGTGTGTGTGTGTGTGTGTGTGTGTGTGTGTGTGTGTGTCAGAGTAAAGGCAAGAGAGAAGTTTGCAGCATTTCCTCCACTCACACATTGTAAATCCTTTCCTATAGTGGCAGTCACAGGCTAGTGTGTTGACAGGAGATAAGGCCTTGAGCCGACTGAAAGGAACGCTAGACCCATTGTGTTCCTGCCCTCTTCTCTCTTCTCCTAGCCTCTCCTCTCTCATGCACATTCAACAGACCACACTCTTGTGGAGCTGCCATTAAAGTCACCATTGTATGTTCCAGGCAGTCATGAATGGGGGAAAGAGTACATCTCACTTGATCAAAAAAGGGAAAAAAGTAACTGTTGTGCTGCTTGAAAAGCTAATAAAAATGATTGGGTTTGAGTTGAGAAATCTCTGTTTGAGTCTCATGCATCCTCCCTGAATATGGGTTTTGTAATTTAAACGCTGTTTCTCTGATAGTGTGCTTAAGAGGATGTTGTTCTCTCACTTTGTATGTTAACATCTAATGAGTGCATGTCCTCAAGCTGCTCCGTGATGTTATGAAAGAGGATGAGAAAGAGAGAGACAGAGAGAGTCTTTCTGTGATACAGCGTAGTGTAACGGATCATTGACCCAACCACTCAAGCACGTACGCTGGAATGCTGCTTTTACAAATTGCACCCATAGACCCCCTGACATTTTGTTTGCAATCGAGCAGCAAAGTGTCGGTTGTTTGAGTCATCCAGACATGATGTGAATTCAAAATTCAATCCATGCTCTTTGGAAACAATAATGTCCTTTGAAATACTTGACTTCCAGGGTTGTTTTCTGCCACAGAACTCTTATAAGAGCACTACACAATGCATTACTGTAGCTAGTCAGACTATTTTTCAGATTTTTTTATCCAATTCTTTTTTTCTTTCTTTTTTTTTTGCAAATGCTGAAGTATTGCAAAAGCGTTGCAATGCCTAAATCATATTTCACTTGTCCTAAATATTTCATATGCGTACAGAGCTGAAATTTTTGAGCCGAGCAAAACAGCAGAATATAGGAAATGAGGTTAAATTGCAGATATTTTACCTAAATTCCATTATTATACACAGACATTCATAGTCCTATTACCAACAACTAATAAAAAAGCAAAAAGTGTGAGACGCTTTGACCAGACTGGTTATGTATAACTGTAGAAGGATTTTAGGATCTTCTACATGCAGGTAAAGTAAGTGCATTCATCTATGTGTTTTCTTTGGCCAGACTGCCAGGCTGAGTTAAAACGGAGGGTCACAGCTGACCACCAGAAGTGCATACTGACAAAGGAGGAACTGACACCTGATTAAATCAAGTGTTGACTCAAGAACAGGATATGTAGCCTGAGCCTGAGAGGGAAACGGACAGTAAAAAGTCCTCAGTATGCAGGTGAATACGCCCTCATACACTCACATGAAAACGTCACTGCTATATATGACTGTGTTTCCCAAGAGACAATATGTGTGTGCGCTTGTGTGAGTGTGTGTTTGTGTTCAGACAGTTGGTGGTGCTGGCACTGGAGATAGTGACTAGAGGGGGATGAGGCACTGTATCAAGTTGTGAACATCTGTTCCTCATAGAAACCACAAAGCTGGTGCTGAGGAAACAGAGGGGATAACTTCTCTCTCTCTCACACACACACACGCACACGCACACACACGCACACACACACACACACACACACACACACACACACACACACACACCTTTCATCACCCCCTTGCCTCTCCTCCCACACATACCTCTCACTTTTTTCCATTCCTTATTTATTTACTCTGTTTTTCTCACTCTTCTTGCATCATCATCATCATCATCCATCTTTTCCCACATTTCTGATGATCTCTGCCACATGTATTTGCTTGTTTCTGTGCCAGAGATACAGTGCAGCAATCATTAAGCAACAGATTCATGAAAAAGTTAAGATGTACAGTAACATTACAAAATGTGTCTAATTTTTTGCACTGTCACTTTGGTTGTGATAACATTGTTCATCAGTTTAACTGCTGAGATATAGTGACAATGCAAAACTGTAAGTAAAACCACTTATTCAGAAGGCGTCAACAAGGTGAAATCTTTTAAAACTTGTGTGTAATCAAACTATGGTAAGTGTTCCAACCCCAAATTCACAAAATACATCAGATTTTACAATTTTGTGAGATTGCAATTAGCTCGAATTAAAAAGAAATAGAAAAATTAAGTGTTGACATAAAAAGGACACTGGTAAGTCATTTTATATGACTAACACACAAACAGGTCTTCAGAGATCTGGATAATAATGTCGATGATATATCACAAAGGGATATCAAGATAAGGAGAGCGACAAAGTTGTGTACTTAAATAAAAGTTATCTATTCTTGTGAGAGAAAACTGTAAAGAATAGCCTATTCATAGTATAGAGGATTAGGATTGGCACAAAATTATGAAGTCTATGATACAGAAAGACATGAGCCAAGGCTTTGTTAGGGATTCACTGCACCTTTTCCCTCAAAGTCCCTTGATTTAGTCCTTTCTCCTTTTCTTCCTCTCTCCATCTCTCTCATTGCCTTCCTCCCTCTATCTGGGTCCGCTGTAAGGATGTGCTAGTGCTAGGTGGCAGTTCCTTATTGTAGGGTGTCTATATGAGTGTATGTGTTTTGTGTGTGTGTGTGTGTGTGTGCGGCTGATAAGACCCAGGGAGAAGAGCCAGCGTGCCGACATATTCTTGCCACCACGGTTATCGCCCGTCGCAGCTGTGCCTGAGCTCTGCGACATCTGCTCCCTCACAGGAAGCCTATGCTGCAGCTCACAACACCTCACACACACATGCACATGCACGAAAACACATTACTACTGCTTCTTTTCCATACAGTGTGAACATATCACTGGATACACACACACACACACACACACACACACACACACACACACACACACACACACACACACACACACACACACACACACACACACACATACGGTTACATCAGGTAAACTACTTGAGAGAAAGAGCTGTGTTTACAGTTCACATTGACATATTTTGATTTCCTTAGTGTATGCATTTGTGCGTGTGTGTGAGAGACAGATGCATGGGTTGGAGCACTGATACTGTACCAGAGTTCTACTGGGTTTTTATCACAGAATTACAGGGGGGATGCTTATGACTAAGCCTAATTATAGAGGCCCTATCGCTGCAACGTTCACAAAGCTCATTACTGCCAAGAGACGGCAGGCGCTGCAGGTAATTCACTACGTTGGGTATTAGTGGCTTACAGTTTCTACATATTTAGAGTCTCTAAAATTGAGCCTTTAATGTGTGATTCTTAATGCATCTCTCTCTCCTCGAACTCCTTGCTGAATCAAGTGAAGGTTTTCATTTTTACCTAAAGGCACTACTTCAGTGTTTTCAGTGCTTTAAGAATCAATTACACGTTATATTCTCTTCCCTTTTTCCTGGATGTCTTTCGCGTATCCCTCATCCGTCTACAAAATACTCCCTTAAAGTTTTTGCTCTGTCATTCGCTGTGATGCACCCTCATGATCTGCATGTATATTATGAAGCCAATGAAGCTGAACTGTGAAACTCAAGAATCTAATTCTGTTCCTTGCAGCTGTATGGGGATGCCCAGAGAAAGACTCCCCACCCACTCAATGCTCTAAAAACCTCTTTCCCTTTACTTTCCAGTGCCATGGGACAAATGTGCTCCACTGGGCATGTTAACAATAATGACAAATTTATTTGTGCTTGACAGCTTATGTGAGGACCATATTCCAAGAGACAAGAGAACGCTGTTGAGAGAAATTACACTTCATGGTGGCCAATTTAATCCTGATTCAGGATTTAATTTGATCTCTAAAGTGAGTGTGTTTAATATAAAATAAATATAATAAATGCAATACAGTAAATGGCTAAATGCACTGAGAAACAAACCTTAGATCATTTTACCCATAATTGCTTTGGAGAAGAAAACTCATTTAGATGGCAATGTTTGATGTCATTCTAACCTTGAAACCTCAGCTTCAATCATCAAATAACAGGTCTACTCACAAGATGAAGAAACCTCACATTGCCCCATAGCATGCGGCGTTAAGTCAACACAAACTGATTATCTGTCAATCACTCCCGCTTAATGAGCAGACCTGACAGCTGTGGGACGCTCCATCCCTCATCATAGTAACACACTGCCAAAAGATTTCATGAAACTGGTCCTTTAGATGACAAGCTCCTACCTTCACTACATCTGTAGTAGCTGCTAGTTGCCAGGTTTAGATCAAGGCTTCCATGCTGGGGTCTGTGGGCAGTGTGTTTATCCCTCAGCTCTCTGTGGCTGATCAGTGTGACTGTGGGGACACGTGGAGCACAAGCTGGGGTAGAGGAAGCCCCAGCTCTCAGGTCGGCCTTCTTCTGGCGCTCCAAATGGACTTTGGCAGACATGGTCGGTCCTTCAAATCTCCACTGCTAAGACCTCCAATTTCTTTGTGAGGTGAAGGGACTCAAGCTTAGGTGACACGCTGTTCGTGTAAAGCACTATATGCACATTGGCAGATCTATAGGTCCAAGCAGTGTAGCAAAGACAATCAGTGTTAAAAATCTAAAATGCTAAAAGGCTTTCCTACTGGACCTTCTCTTGCATGCTGTTCCTCATAATATTCAGCCAGGTTGACGTTGTTGTCCATGTAGATCATTGTATAAACCACTGAACAGCCATGCAAGGAACTATCTGTTGTTAAAGCTCCAAACTGAGAAAAACAAGAGGTTGCTTGCTCTTCTTCCTTTCAGCTCTTCATCAAAAACTGTGATCCGTGTTGTATTATTCCTTGATTCCTCTGGTATTTTTTCTTTGCTTCATGTCTGCACACAACTGTGAAAAAATGATAGTTTTATGTTGATAGACACGAGTAACTGCCTGCTGTCCTCAGCTCCAAGTCTCTTTTGCTGTCCCCTTTAGATGTAATTGGCACGTCTCGTGTTCACATCTACCTTTCTTTCTTGTTTTCATCTGGTTCCCTCGATCTCTCTTCGTACCTTTCCAGCAGAGTGTGCGTGAGAGAGTGTGTGTTTGTCAGTGGCAGGTCAGCTTGTCTCGTGGCTCTGGCTGAGGGGCTGTGCTCTCATCGGAACCCTCCTCCTCCTCTGCCTGCCACTGCTGCTCAAAAGAGAAGTGTGTGTTAGTTAGTTTGTGTGAGTGTGTTTTTGCGTGTTGCAGGACTGCAGTCCCTGGGGAGGCCAGGCAGCAGAACTGGTTGCGGTGATAGCAGACAGCAGCAGGCAGAAGGACCTGGGTCTCCATCTGGGCTTCCTCTGTCAGGAACCAGCTGTGTCTGTGGCCAGCAGCCACTCCTCCCCTCCTTGCATCCTTCCCTCCTTGCATCACCTGTTCTAACCCCTCTTCCCTCCTTCCCATGATCCTTTGCTTCTGTACACCTTGCTTAATGACCATTATAACACTTTCTGTTGTCCCATCTTCAAAAACTCATCCTTCTTGTCCATCCATCTGCTCATCTTTAGTGTTATTGTTAGGCTCTTCTTCGCTAGCATTCATCTTTGGCATTTGTTGTGTGCATGATAGTTCGCAGTAAAGTGCAACAGGAAGTACAGCCAATGGTTTTGTGGTTAAATGATAATGAATGATGATAGTACATGATATTTGCATCTCACAGTTCACCAAAGTTGAACTACGTGAAGGTTGATTGCAGCAATTCCATGTAACTTAACTGAATTTGGTATACAATTTTGCGGCATAAATGCTGATGTGATCACATACTGTAGGCTACTTGGAACACCAATATTTTGCATATAATTTTATTATTATTAATCATCCACATCTTTTATCTAGTATAGTCATCATACACCATACATCTCACATTAACTTCTAATAGACACAATGTCTCTCCATAGGAGATAGTTTGCAAATAACTGCATGCAAAGTTGTCAGTTTAAAGTGGAATTTAAAATGTTCCTGTGCTTCCCCTAATCCTGAAAGCTGGCGGGAGTAGGATTGAACGACTCTCCATTGCGCGTTTCCATTGGTTTTCCAGGCAAATGTAAGTCCAATATTTATTGGACTTTTAGCCCTGGTTTGATCAACCAACCACAGAGAAAAATATCTGGGCTGAGCTTGTTATATGATTGACTTCCTTCACAAGCTGCTTTGGCTCTCAGTCATTTTGTGTTGGACAGAGCCGTGAGACTTAACCTTTCAGATATTCAAGATAGAAATTCAAAACAACTAGCTAAAAGAGCCCAAAAGCTGCATAAAACTGCAAAGCTGGCCATTCCTTTTGACTGGGTTGTATGCTATTAATGACCATATTGTTAAAATTAACAATAATTCACACATTTTCAATATTAAAAGAAAAAAAGTGTCTTTGAGGTAAGGAAGAGTGTAACTTTTACAGTAAAGTAGCTAGCAAAGAAAAAAAAATCCAAATTAATATGCAGAAAAACACTGCAAAAGCAGTTACATTGAAAAAAACTACTTTCCATTCAAACATATTTTCTATTGACCATTTCAACAGAAATTCCCACCACAATTTCGTTTTTGAGTTTGATGTGGACAGCTCCTCCCACCCACTCCATGTTTACTTCTCATTTCACACATTCCAGATAAACAGAGACTTTTCCCTTCAAAGTCATTCCGATGAAATAGACAAGAATTAGGGGCCAAGGTAGTTTCTTTGATCATGTAATTTTAACTTTTTTATTTGATCTGGCACTTCATTCAACCCCCTAGCACACCATGTGTGTGACAGTAAGCAGTCAGCTCTAAATAGAGTAAAAGCATGCCTGTTCTGGTAAAAGACACAAAGAAACACTGCTATTTTATATTTAGAATCAAAGATGCTAAAGTAAACTACACAAACTTGAACAGCTTAAAGGGGCTTTCATGTGAAACTCTAGCAACATTGTAGCCATCACCCTCTTGACCTCTGACCCCACAGGACTCAACCCCTAACCCAGATGGAGTGGTCTGTGCATTCACACATACGCACTTTACCACATACTTTTGGTGGAGCAAGTAGTGTGCTAATGAGAGAAGTGAGAGGGGATGTGAGTACACAGATGTGCCAAGAGCCTGGTGGAAACCAACACATATGGTCATCAGCAGAGAGGAAGTGAGAGAAACTCATGTTGCTGTCTTTGGGCGTGGAGGACGGAGAGAAAGAGAGAGAGGGGGGGTGGAGAGCTGATTTCTCTACAAACCCACAGTGGATACAGAAAAGAAAATGTAGGTGCTTTTTTATTTTCAATAAGCTAATATGATTTCCCAAATTTACAAGTGTTCATGCATAAGACATTCACATTTTGTCAATATAAATGCCAATAATAGCGAAATCAAAGTGCGAATATTTTATTTGAATCACCAGAGCAACTGATTACATTTAGGCATGGGCTATTTTTGGGTTAAGTGGGCGAACCCTGTAACTACAGTAGTAGTCAGCAAAATGAGAATGAAACATACGGTTATTGCAGTATATGAACCGCGTGAGAACACATCAGGTGGTAGGGCAGGGGGAGAGTGGATGTTCATTACAGGTTTGGGAACAGACGACAAGATACAGGTGCAGATAAAGGGGTAAGTCAGAAAAATGGCAAAATGAAGGGCATGCTGACTCGAGGACGGATAGTTTTAACCTCACTTGATTTTATGATGGGAACCAAGAGGGATTTATCTAGACAGTTTTAAACTGATTAGATAATTGTGGGAGGAGGACAAGGATATGAACGGAAAGAGCACAGAGGCGTAGTTAAACTAATTAAAGGGAGCAAAGAATGGCAGAGTAAAAGCAACAGATTTGGGAATGAAGTGATTAAACGCACGCTAAGCCCCATATAAGCTACAAATTAAAAACTCAAAAGTTATTTTATTTGCTTTCAACATGGCATCGGGTAGAAGAAAATATTTTCTCCAAATCTTATACCTATACTTACTTGTGAATGTAGTTTGCGACGATGATGTAACCCCTCCATAACTCACCTCACTTTTGCCCATATGGGAGGTTATATGTACATAAGCATAATGCAATAAAAGGCTGAAAACAGATTTTTTTTTTTAAAGAACATTTTTGGGCATTTTAGGCCTTTATTTTATAAAGGACAGCTGAAGACATGAAAGGGGAGAGAGAGGGGGAACGACATGCAGCAAAGGGCCACAGGTTGGAGTCGAACCCGTGGCCGCTGCGTCGAGGAGTAAACCTCTATATGAGCTACCCAGGTGCCCCGGATATTTTTTTAAACTAATCTTTATTATATCAGATTTAAATCCTGCATTGCAAAAAGGCAAGATTTTTGCTGGATGTATTTTGTTGCCTGTGTATCCAACCTGCTCACCTGATAAACACACAAACATATACACACACACACACACGCACGCACACACACACACACACACACACACACACACACACACACACACACACACACACACACACACACACACACACACACACAATTTACCTGTTATAGAAGCCTTGCTCCTTTGCCCCCCTCCCCTCAGATGTTGGCAGGTATAAAATGAGTTTTTGGGGAGAGAGAGATAATGATTCCCCCATAATCACCAGAGGCCAGCTCTGGTTCTGGCAGGTGCTATCACAGTGGCGACCCAGTGGTGCCTTCTCCCCTGAGATAAGGTCAGGGGGATGACGGGAGGGAGGATTGGTGGAGGGAGGAGCAGGGGAGGAGAGAACAGGGCAGAGGGGGGCAAAACGTGTGTTGCAGGCGGGCGGCTAGCCTTGGCTTATCTCCCCCCAGCGGCTGCCGCTACTGGCTCCCAGATGCGGCGGGCCAGAGCAGCCGTGTCAGAGAGATCCCTCTATCAGCGACACACAGGCACCCCTCGCAAAATACAAACCAGCAGGAGGACACACCAGGACTTCATTACCTCTTTAAAACTTCAATCAGCATGCAGAAGAGAAGCTAAATAATCTGCAACTTTGTTTGTATATCGGAAAAGCATCAAATCTATCTTTCTTGCTTTCTAGCTAGGTTATTAATTGTCATACCAGCACAATTTCCTAACGTTGATGGAGAACAAGTTTTTCTCCATTATGAATGTAAACACCTACAGAGTTCTTTCAGCATGTTGGTCAGAAGGTAGACCAGATGCAACTTTTCACCTTGTACAGCGAAAGCAAAGCATGTGAAAGTCAGCGGTTGGGACGGCTGGCGTCTGCCGGCTGGTGGCGCAAAGCAGCCATATGGTGAAACGTCTTGCCTGCCTGCGAGACACCTGGTCACCACTAACCAGCTGAACTCTTCAACTCCGCAGCTGTCCTTATAGCACTTCGAGCCAACACATACTCCACTGTTGTACAAATTGTAAAGGTTCTGAAAGGTTTTGCTTCTAATACATCTTAAAGTGATCGCTTGCAAATTGACCGTACACATTTAGAAGCTGCAGAAACTTCAGAAAACACAGCTATGGAATAACTTGAAAATTGAAACTAACAGTGCTATAACTGTGAGGGTGATTTACTTTTCATAACAGTCGAAACCTCACAAATGTTAACATACTTTGCATACTCTATATCGACGACGATTCATTTAGGGGATTGCTCCAGTGCTGGCGGAAGATCCACTGGATGTCCCTCATTTTGTCTCACCCTTGTCCGTTACCTTCCACTTTCTTTGTGTTGGTATTCTAAACTCCGGTCGATTTATGACTATGGTTAACTGCTCTCAGATCTCTGCAGGGTAAATCCAGACAGCTAGACTATCTATCGAATCTGAGTTTTCTGTTGCACAACTAAATCAACTATTGAATGTACACATGTTCCACCAAAACAAGTTCTTTCCTGAGGCTATTTTGCAGAGGCACCATCATTGCGGATTGTGATTGGTTTCAAGAAATGCCAAAAAACCATTGCACGTTTTTCTCCTATCCCGGACAGAGATGTTCACAAGTCATTTTTTGGAAGTCCAAGTCAAGTCTCAAGTCTTTGAGCTCGAGTCCAAGTCAAGTCTCAAGTCCCTGGCCATCTGATCTGTCCCTAACACTGTATTGTTAAATCTTATGAATTCAAAGCATGTCCTGTAGGGTCCTAACCCAGGAGACAGTGCGCACAGATCCGCTGCGCCACGCATGGATGAAATAATGAAATAATAAATAGGACTACAGTAACAGAAATATGTGCAGAATTAAGACAATCAAGACGGCCCAGTGTTTGGTTGACTGGGTACACCTTGTTCACTTAATAGCCTACAAATCATCCACGGGATCAATTACACATCATATGAGTTTGCCCACCCGACACAGCGTTTGTTCCTGGGGAGATGGATCCGTGCGTCCCGCCTCCTGTGCGCCATGGATGTCTGAGCCTCAGCACTTCGCAATGGTTAGCTTGTTACCTGTGACGATATATGCTAAATTTAACGTCTCTTTCACATTAGCAAATGACTGACCTATTTGGGTGCGTTTTGATGTGTGATATGTGAGTGTGCGCACATAGGCATAGCGCATGCATTACGTTGCACATTATGGCAAAGGGCAGGGGACATGCAGCTCGTCATATGTTTCCCCAACGTATATGCGCCAATAAAAGAAAATAGAAATGCATGAATAAGTTTAGATTTAAAAAAGAAATAATTGCATGAAAACAGGTTGTTGACGAGTCTCGAAGCTCGAGTCCGAGTCAATTCTGAAGTCTTTTGGGTCAAGTCGCAAGTCAAGTCGCATGTCTTTTGGGTCAATCGAGTCGCAAGTCAAGTCTGAAGTCAGCTGTTTGTGCGACTTAAGTGCGACTTGAGTCCGAGTCTCAGACTCGAGTCCCCATCTCTGATTCCGGAGTGCTGTATGGACTAGCCAGACCTTCCTTCGCAGCGCTGTGGAGGAAGGTCTGGCAATGCGAGATGATACTTTGGCTAAATAAACCAAATAAATTCACCTCTAAATTATTTGAATTATCTCAGAAATATTTTGAATGTTTATTTTGTACACTAGAATAAGACTATGAAGAAAGGACATTGTTATAAGAGCTTTCACAATACTACGACGGAGCATTAGGGCCACATCAAGGGGAAAAGAAATTAAGGAGGAAGATTTTTTATTTATTTTGCATTTCGAGAATAAAGTCGAAATGTCGAGAATAAAGTTGAAAATACCATTTCGAGAATAAAGTCGACATGTCAAGAAAAAAATTGATATTTCAAGAATCAAGAAATCAAGTTTTGAGAATAAACCAAACTACTTTCTTTATCCATAGTCTTCTACAAAATGCCTTGTGAAGGCCTATATGAACTTGTGAAATTATACTTCAGAATCGGTTTTAATGACAAGGAAATTCTTTCTCTTTTAGCACATAAACACAGTATGGTGATAAGTCTGTTCAGAAGGAGAAACCACACAAATTGGAAGAGGTGGCCATATTCCTGCAAACTGAAATAGCTTGTAATGGACAGATGCAAGGGTAGGCTATCAATGGTTACACCTACGCGCAATACAGAGAGGACATGTTGTATCACAAGACACAATAAGACAATTGATCAAATTGTTTGGTCCTGAAGGAGTGGAGCTCAGGCGAGCGTGGCACTCCAAGGATGTAACCCATATCTATGATGTTAATCTCGACATTTCAACATTATTCTTGAAATGGTACTTCAACTTTATTCTCATCATGTTGACTTAATTCTCGACATTTCGACTTTATTCTCGAAATGCAAAATAAATAAAAAATCTTCCTCCTTCATTTTTTTTCCCTTGATGTGGCCCTAATGCTCCGTTGTACAATACTCTTAAACATTATGTTTCTGTTTGGATGGTGCAAAATAAAATGATGATGCAGTCCACAGAACTGACAGTTTCAATGATAACTTTTTATACTAAGGCCTCACTTAACTAGTTTCATTGTAAGCTTCAACAACATTTCATGGGATAGTTCACCATAGAATATTTAGGTGGCGAGAGTTTGTATTTGTTTCCATTTGCCCACAGTGAGACAGGATCAGTAATAACCCTCAAGTGTCTCTTCCAGAGGGAGTTACTGCAATGAATTTGGACCAACATAAAGAAGAAGAGAAAACACTGTATCCACTGGCAACCTCCTTCTATCACTAGAAACCAGATAAGTCAGTTGAGGCTTGTTCACCTTCTCTCTCTGTGGTGTTTTTAGAATACACACCTGTTTGGCACAGACAGCGTCAGAAAAACCTCCAGATCTTAACAGAACTCTATAAGTTAAACCGTCCCCATCTGTCACAGTTGAGCGCCACACAGATGCACACTGAACGCCTCCTCTCTCTTATCCTTCATACAGCAGACTTGGCACTCATTCAAGAACTGTCAAAGCACACCTGCTAAATTAAGCCTGCTCTCATACTTGCACACACACACACACACACACACACACACACACACACACACACACACACACACACACACACACACACACACACACACACACACACACACAACTTCAGGAGTACGCAATGTATACACACATGCAAAAATTGACACACATGACCATACACACACACACACACGCGCGGACTGGTATATGCTCACAGTGATATTACAGTACTAAAAACATTAATTCATTTTTCTAAACCATATTTGTGAAAATAATATACAAATGTGCAATTTACAGCAAAGATAAGACTGATGTTATAATCAAATCACAATCAATGTTTAAAACTGTTACTGTTTTTGTGTTTTTGAGACTCACTGGCTGCTTGACTACAGAAATGTATTTATTATTATTTATTATTATTATTTTTGTAAACGTATTTTTTTCATGCCTCTCTGGAAAAGGATATCTTACGGTTGATGACGGACTGATTAGATCAGAAATGAAATGAAAAATGCAATGTGTTGCATTGAAGCTGATGTATTTATATGATAAAATGATATACGGCAGGTTTAATATGCCTCTGTCAAAACTAACCCCATTTTACTGCCCTAAACTCTGATCTATTAATGCCCACCTCTCTTGACCCCCTTAAACCCAGCCTGGCCCCTCTCTTGTGGCCCATGGCATGCACAGCCGCTGAGCTGCTCTAAATAGGTGCCACTGTGAATTGGAGACAGATGGAAACGAAGGTTCCCTGCAGAGTGGTTCCCCTGCAGCTGTGCTGTGTACCCGGTGCCAGGGAGTGATGACAGCTCAGCAAGGGGGCACCCAGAGACATAGAAGACATCACCATCGCTGTCTCACTTCCTCACACACACACACACACACACACCCACACACACACACACACACACACACACACACACACACACACACACACACACACACACACACACACACACACAGGCTGTGCAAAGGTGCAAAGAGGAGGGGTGTTAGCTCCAATACCAGCCTCCAGGAATGTGAAAGTAGAGATTTAAGTGAGGAGACAAGCGATAGACTGCTATAACACATTTCCACTGCTCCATGGCAACCAATCAAACAGACACACTAGCACATGCCTAAAGACTGATACATTAAACATTAGCCCACTGCCCTACTACTAATTAGCCTACTACTTTTTCTTCGATTGCTAAACGACAGTGAGCACAACTGGAGTGTGGATGTGCAAAAACTCTAACTACACAGCAGCAGTTCATGTGGACCAAACTCTAGTTTGTTTTTCATTACTTAAACACAGTTTTCAAAAGTCTACACACTTATCCCATGGCTTTAACCACATCTTGCGCAGCATTGTAGATTTACAGCACTTTGTTCAACACACTGCTGTCAAAACTGTTAACCACACATTCAAAACAGAATGGATTTCAGTCTGGTGCCTATCAAACACTGCTGATTTCAGCTGAAAGCCTAAGCAGGTGTCTTGTTTTAGACTTGTTAGTGAACACATACTGTATATATAAGGAAAGCTCAAAAAGACTTTTTTTGGAAAACCAAAAGAGCAAAGATACCAACATGTCCAGGTAAGATGTCTGAGGTTACATAGCTATAAAAAACATGGAAAACACTACATTTACTACAGTAAAACTGTGCACTTACTGTTTTTTAGAAAGTAATGGAGGTGGAAGCAATGAAAACACCACATTCATTTGTATTTATATATGATGCAGGTGCATGGCAAGAGATGACACGCAATGTGATGATGAAAACTTGTCGTATGATGCTATTATACTATTATGTACCTTTAGTTTGTAACTTTTATTCCCAGTAATTACATACATTACTACAGACAGTTGTCATATACATAAACAACTGGTATGTTATAAAATTAAACATATCATGTGAAAGAATTTCACTCTTTTTTTTTAAAGAAAATATCGGTAAGTGTAAAGTCACTTACATTTTTCAAACTGTAAAAATTAAAAGTTTCTAATTCTAATATTGGTGTTTAATTCTAGTGTTTTTACTCTCGATGAGGATTGTTCAAAGTGTTTTGAGACATCTGTTAAGAGTTGTGTTGTTTGGAATGAGTTTTGCAGGTGATGTGAACTGTTTAGTTCAGTGACTGTTGGTAATGCAGACTGTGGTTTGAGTTTTGCACATGTGGCTTCAGTTGTGACCAGTGTTGTTTAGCAATTGAAAGAAAAACTGTAATACTAATTAAATGGGAAATGAAGTGAGGTGTACAGTGCTGGCCATTGTAGGAGTCTCACATTGTGACTAGTACTACTTGTGATTAGTATTAGTGGCAATAGTAATAGTTTCCAACAATTGTGGACATTCTTTAGGAAATATGATTATTCTTATAAATATGCTTTGTTGCCGATAGTTATAGTATATGAGCCGATTGATACAACTTTCTTAACTGTCTGGTTAGTATGAAACTACAACCAGCAGCTGGTTACCTTAGCATAAAGATTAAAAACAGCGGTAGACAGCTAACCTGTCTCTGTCTAAAGGGAACAAAATCTGACTACCAGCACCTCTTAAATCCCTCATTAAAACTCTAAGTCATATAACTACTAGTCATGCTACTAGCCTAGCCAGTAAACAAATAATTGTAAAATGTGGTGAAGTCAACACTCCCAGATCTGTGAGACAGAACCATGCGCTTTGATCAAGGTGTGTGAATGTGTGTGTGTGTGTGTGTGTGTGTGTGTGTGTGTGTGTGTGTGTGTGTGTGTGTGTGTGTGTGTGTGTGTGTGTGACAGAGAGAGAGAGAGAGAGAGAGAGAGCAAAAGAGAGAGTGAGGCTTTCAGAATTTACCTGCAGCTAATTGGCCTTGTCTCGCAGTCTGACATATTGTGTTCAGGGTCATGTATATTTCATGAGAGGAGGCTTCCTGTAAAGGTCATTGTGGAATTTTCAAATGAAGAGACACCTGCTTTATTCATCACTGAGATTGTATGAATTATCAACTCTTTGCCTAAGTTTCAACTCTCTCTGCGGGGGAAATACAATAGTGGATGGTTTGGAGCCATCCATTCTATTGAACACAATCATTTTTTGCAATTACAATGTACTGAAAATGATTATTTGCGTATTGTTTTGGAATTGTTGGAATCATCAGAGTGGTTACTGTTACTTTGAATTGTTTTGTGTTAGTGTGTGTGTGTGTGTGTGTGTGTGTGTGTGTGTGTGTGTGTGTGTGTGTCACTTTGTGCTGAGAGAGAGAAACAGGGGGGAATGGGGTGAGATGTAGAAAGTGTCAGGGTGCTCCTGCTCATTAGAGCTGTATTTTACACATAGAAGGGAGTCCAGGGAGTACTTCTCTTTGATCTGCTTTGCATAAACCAATCCAATCAAACACAGCTTGTGAAGAAAAATCAATTAAATTATCCTTAATTGGACTGACAGTGCACTCCAAAGTAGAACAGCAATCAATATTAAAGATGAAAAATGAAGCCAAAGGCCATCTCACTCCATTGATTTGCCATGAGAAGAGGAGGGATCTAGATATTATTGCCTCATAGGAATATGAGCTATTGAGCTCCATAATGTTGTTATTGTCTCAGTATTGAAATGGATATGCTGGAAGTGAGCATGGGCTGACAGCGCCAATTAAGGTTCACTGATCTGTAAACAGACCTGGATCAACCGTAGTTGCAAATACTTTCTATACTTTGTTTATTCCTCTTGAGAACCGTATGGTTGAGGTTTGCGTAGTCGGACAACATACAGATACATGTTCTGACATTCAAATCAAGCAAGTCAAATGAAAAATGGCAGCTATCTAATACTTGAAAAAGTCATTACAGTATCTTAAGAATTACTCAAAAGCAGTATTCATTAGTTGTAACTTGCTAAATTAGTTTTACTTGTATGGCTCAAGGGATGGCAATGTCAGTGGGTTAGCCTATCTTTTGCACACAAATTCATGGCGCCACCACAAGGTTCACATTTGTGGTTTTACAGTAAATGAAATTTCTCAACATCTATTGGACTGCCATTCAATTTTCTTCAGCCATTCATGTTCCCCTCAAAATGAATTGTAATCACTTTGTTTATCCATTAACTTGTTTGCTTCTCAACCCAGCTCAATCAAAGGTTCCTCTACCTTTAGAGTCACTACAACCACAGGTTACATGTACATCATTTTCTGTATTTGACATGTGAAGAAATAGAAAATGAGACATTGTGGTTTGTTAAGCAGCCAGCCTACAGTCTGAATGTAATTTACTGATCATCCACAGCGAGCTTAATTAGCCCTGGTGACTGCAGGCAGCCCTCCAGGAGTTTTTTTCCTCACAGTGAAGCTGCATGATTCACACACCCTCTGAACAAAAGCTAGGTCATTTCTGATTGTAGGCCTCCCATTGTAGACACACACGCAAAACAACTTTGGAGCTACTGGAAGGCATAGTCCTCTTTTGGCGGAGCCTAGCCGTGTGTGCATGTGTATGCATATGTGTAAGCAGTTTGTCCTCTTTGATTAAGTCCGTTAAACATACTGTTCAGGTGTCATATAATTCTTTTTATTTGCTTTCTTTCTAACTCACTTCATCCTTCTCTGTCCTCTTTCCACACTGCTGTACAACAGGACAGTAGCTCACTGCTGTACAACAAGACATGTAGCTCATGTCCCCCCACACGTTGGCTCAGAAGGCTAGCAGATGGATTGACAGACATGCGTACTAATCAGCAGACAGATGGATTGACCAACCATCAAAAGACAGGCAGATGTTCAGATAGTTAGACAGTGAGATGTAAATACACTTTGCGGTCATGTAGAACCAAAGCATAAAACATATCTTGTAATATCCCAGAGGGGTACAGCACATGATGTTTATCACGTTGGGGCTATTGGGTGTGTACAGTACTGCACTGGTGCTAATTCCTAGAGGAAGAAATAATCTGGTTTCACCTTGTCATGAAATGATGTCAAGTGTCTTGCAAAATCTTTTATGAACAAAAGTGAGGTTAATGGGTTAAGGTTAAAGAGTTGTAACACTCAGTTGATCAAATCCTAAGCTGATTGAGTAACTTCATGTTCCTTTTAATTCACCAGATATTTAGGAAATTTACATTGATCAACTCAACATGTGAAGTAATAATCTTTCTTTTTAGATTATTTCCTTCACATGCTCCATGTTAATACGTTAAGGTGTGTTCACACTGAATGCAAAGGTGGCCCAATTGAACACAAAGAAAACACACAATCAATAGTAAACCTCGTCCCTGAAGTATTTTGGTTTAGTGTCTGTCTGCGTTTATTTGTTAACCTAAATCAACTGAAACCAACACTGAGCTGTGAGCCACCAGTGGGTGGTTGGCGATGCAAGAGGATGCCAGGCTGGCCTCACCACTCAGTCAAGGGAGGCAACACTGCAGGAGATGAGTCAAACTCACCAGGGTGCAGATAATGCCTTCATCCTTTCTTTGGTGTCGGCACTGACTATATGTTGGGGACTGTAGAGTAAAGTTGTTGGTATAACTGCAAGGCTAAATCTTGATTAATTCCCTACACTCAACAACAAATTATTTCTCAGACTACTCCCTGTGCTGTGCCAAAAGGTGTGAGTTGATAAAGGATTCAGTCCACGTGGAGCAAATCTAATTCACCTGCAACTTAATTCACCCAACCACTTTATGAACACAAAGAGACAAGAGGTAAAGGCAAAGTCTAGAGGTAAACAACAGTAAAAGCATAGGTTTTAAGATCAGGCCATATTTTAGCTGACTCACAAACATGCAAAACACACAATGCAAGTCGGTGCAAGTTGTTTGTGTTTCATTGCGGAGTGCAAAAACGCTTCCATGGTTAACTGCAAGTAAAGCGAGGCAAAAATTTGCTTATTATTCATTCTGAATGCAACTTAAAATAGCACTTTCCTTAGAGATTGTGTGTCAAAGACTTTCATAATATTCATGGCCATTAGTGCTCAGAGAGGGAAAGCGCCCTTCAATGTCAACAGCCTTACATCCCCACCTCTCACTGTCCTCTCCTGCCTGTCAGCTTATCAGGACCCTGGCAGACACTCTGATCAGGGTTGCTAAGCGCTGCCTGTATGTTTGTTTGCTCCTTATCCCACCTTGTGGCATGGCATGCCCCGAGCCCCTCAGTGTACCCTGCATGGAGGAGAAAGATAAAACAAAAAAACTGCCATGAAGATTGCAGTCACAGAAGAGGCCATCATCACTGGAGGAATCTGAGTGCCCTTCCCGGAGGAGAGGAGAGGAGAGGAGAGGAGAGGAGAGGAGAGGAGAGGAGAGGAGAGGAGAGGAGCGGAGAGGAGAGGAGAGGAGAGGAGAGGAGAGGAGAGGAGAGGAGAGGAGAGGAGAGGAGAGGAGAGGAGAGGAGAGGAGACATTTGAATTTCATGCAAAAAAAACTTTTGTTTAGCTACAGTATGTCACTGATATTCTTGTCACAGGTGTGCCAATTAATTGTTTGAAAGCTTTAACTGACTGATTGGCTGCCAAACACAGTTGCTTTCTGTTTTAGTTGTATTTGCCTGCAGGTGGGATGCAGTTTAAAGCTGGTGTACACAGCTGCCTGGTAATAGTAAGGTACGGCAGTGGGAGAGCATATAACTTGTTCAAGGGAATCATCCCTTTGGGGCTTGCACCACATCTGGTGCCTTTTGGCTGGTAACATTTCTGCAATAGGATTTCTCTTAAATTCTTTATTGCCTGATGATTGGAGAGACATTTATATCTCTAAAAGCTCTAAAACAGTTGTTGTCAAACGTTGTACACGTAACACTAAGCGCTAAGCAAAACCTAGTTGTACACCAATTGTGAAAAGCGAAAAAATAATTGGGTTCATCTAAATCATTCCACCTAAATTAGTTAATTATTTTTAAAACTTTAATTTATCTATCTTCTTATGCAAAGTTCACATATATCAATATTAGTATTAGTGCACATAGAATAAGATAAGAAAAAACCTCTGGGGATCAACAAAGTCTAATGTTATCTAATGTTATCTAATCTGCATACATTATCATACATGTGTGCCCATGCTGTATGCGATTCTTGTGTTCAGAAGCCTACTTTTCTGTACCAGTGCCAGTTCCAGTGATTATCAGCTCCTTGATTCATACCATCAGTGGCTCATTCATTAACTGCTCTGCTAAAGCTGACTAGTAACATCCTATTATATTCACGTACCTGTACGCGGCGGCTATACAACTTTTCATATGATCATTCCAAAAAGTACTTATCTGAGTGTTTTCTAATCTGCCACATCTAATAGTTGAGGTTTGGTTGTGTTTTGAAACAAATGTTTACCGTTGTTAAGATGGGACATGAAGCTTAAACTCCAATATTAAAGTCACACACTTTTCATAGATTAGGAAGTATTTGAACACATAACCAATGTTTTTCATTATTTTTGGTGAGGACAGCCTCCTACTGTGCATTGTGTCAAGCAATCTCCCTCATTATGTATGTAATATCTGTATTAAAGTACTCCCTATAGCTCTTAGCTATGTACTTCTTGGTAGGCAAAGCCGTGTCCAGAACTTTATGTCATGGTGAAGGTCAGAAGCAGAAGCAGGACAAAAAGATATACAGTAAAGAGACAGACAGTAAAAAAAGGAGCTAGATAGGCATAGCCAAACAGAGCGAGGGAAACAGAAAGAGGAAGAGATGAGAGACAGCACAGTGCCCGGTGGAGGGAGAGGAGGAGGAGGCAGTGAGTAAATAGTCAGCGGCTCTAATAGGAATATCAAGCCAGTGAAAGGTAAACAGGCTTCTCCAGGCAGATACAAAGGGAATGTGGCGGCTTTGAGAGTGCTGGAGTGCCGGCACGCCACTGTGGCACTGCGATAACAGCCCCAGGCCTGCCTGCATCCCAGAGATAAGGCCGAGCACTGGCATGTGTCGCCCCTGATCCCAATTTCACAGTCAATATTCATCCAGCCCGACAAACAAGCAACATTTAAGATAAAAAATAAATATAGAGTCCTTCTGCTATTACCTCCTGTTTATTAATCTGCACACAGCACCCACTGCCTTTTAAACAGTAGTAAACACCCAGCACGCCCCACCACACCCCCTCTTTCCCTCCTCCCTCTATCAAAACCCCCCTCCCCTTCTTCCAGGCACTCCACTCCTCCCAATCCTCTTGTCCTCATCTTTTCCATGTCTTCCTGCACATCTGGGGATTTGCATTGCTTCATCTTATTCTTCTGTGATTGCCACAGGCCTGTGTGTCTCTGCATTTGTGTGTGAGTCTGCATGAGTTGAGCACACCTGTGCATGCATGTGTACATAATATTGCTCCCAGGTGCCAAATGTGCATGTATGCCGTCTTTCTTTGCTAGCTGCAATAAGTGTGTTTGTGTTTAAGCATCTTTTCATGCAACATTTTTGTTCTTGCATGTTAACACAATTGAGTCAGGCCCAAGCTGTAAACTTTAACCTTCTCTGTCTCCCTCTTAAGATTCTCCTTCTCTCACCTGGCACCCACACTGCAAGAAAAAGCCATTTCATTGACATTGGTATTCAATCACAAAATTGTCTTTTTCTTTAAGAATAAGGTGAGCAGTTCCAACTGTTTTTTTATATATTGTTTTAAATGGTCTTATGGGCTCTGAAAAAGGAGCGAAAAAGATCTGTCATCTGTAGCTGCTGTAATCCTGTAAAAACGCCCACCAATCACTGCCTCGGAGTTCGCTTGGAAAGAACCAATGAAATGCCTCCTTGCCCCGCTGCGTGTACGAGCCTGAGCATAATGCGCGTCGTCTCTGCATTGCTAACAGTAGTCATGTTTAAAACATTCAGAATGATAATATTAGGTGTTTACTTACCGGTGAATGAGACATGAAGTAAAATTGCGGTCCTTTCTCTGCCCTGCTCTGAAGCAGCAACATAGTGGTGCTTGTGCACATCTGTGTGTGGTCGGAGCCCCGAGGGCTGAGGGAGGGGTTCGACAGAGCCCTGAGGAGATGCTTCTTTCAAATCTTGCTATCTTTTCCACATTACTAACCCTGCCTTTAAGAAAGCAATATTTTAACAATAATAGTAAGAAGAACAGGGCTAAAAATTATTTTAAGAAATTCTTAAAAACTAATTAAACGGAGTTTGGGATTATTGATATTATCTTTTTCCTTTGGAAATGTCCCCACTAAAAATAAAGTAAAATACTGGATTAGATGATATTATTTTGAAATGCAGGCCTTAAACTGCAGCCGACAGGCCAGCTGGGCTCCGAATACCATCTGCAACAATCACAGAGAGGAGTAAACCAAGAGCTAAGCAGAGCTACAGCTTGTTTTATTTCTTTTGCTGTGTTAAGCACAGAACACTATCTTCAATTAGCTTCATTAGTTTTGTGACACAGAGCGGTGAGAAAAGGCAACAGAGCGGTGAGATATAGCCTTATAAGCCTGGATTCACACAGGTACACGTTCTTCACATTACCTCAGCCAGCACAGGCCCATTGTACAGTAGTTTTCACAGTTAAAGGCAGAAACATTACATTTAGCCTGTTCCATTACTTGCTGGCAGCTGCACTATAATCATTCTTATCAGTGCTCTTCACTGCTCCCTGACCACCAATCTTCAACTCCCCTATCATACTCGCCATTACACCTGACCTGCTTCATCACAGCTCGCTCACTCATTCCCTCCCTTCTCTGTGGCCTTCTTCTGCCCTTCCTTTCTCTCCCTGGTACAGACCTGTCCATGCCTGGCCAGCTGGCTATATCCCTTTAAATCTGGCCTGGGTTGAGGCGCTGTCTCCAGGAGATTACTGCACACTCTCTTAGGCTCCACAGATGGGAGAGACAGGCTGCCAGCTGGCACAGGGACACCCACTATCCCCACTGGAGACAGGCCAACAGGCCTGGCTGTCTGCTCAAAACTCTGCCCATTCACACTTGTGATAGCCCTCCGACTTCCTGCTCTGACATTAGTCTCTCACTCTGCCCCATCTCTCTTGCTTTTTTCCTCTACTGCATTGACGGAAGAAGTAATCAGATCATTGACCTACTGTGAGTAAAAGTAGCAAAACCACTGCATAAACTCAAACAAGTAAAAGAAAGTAATTCCTGCATTTAGATTTTTATACTATTTGATACTTCCAGATCATTATAACTTGGGTCTTCTTCTTGTCGTTTTGACCATCATTCCTATTGATTAAGGTAACACTATACTCATAAAAGTTTTTGCTAAGATTTGGGAACACTGTGACATCTAAGCTCAACAGGATAGGACAATCAGACAGGTGGTAACCAGTTCAGTCAAATCCTAGATTGCTAGATACAAGAAATGAACAAATCCTGTCCCTACTGTTTACCTCTTCTTACTCTGATGAAGTTATGCTGTTAATCAAATGGGTGCTGCTGCACCCTTTTAAATGCTACAACAGTATGGTACTGTATGCTCATCCCTCCAGATGCTGTCTCAATGCAGCACTGGTTGATATGCAGAGATTCCATTCATCCATGTACAATGTATCTCTCTAAAATGTATATATAACCATAAGTACAGTAAAATAACCTCAAGACTCTACACATACACAGTATATATATACTTTGTTACTTTCCACCGCTGCTCATGCTATCTTTGTCTTTTACATAATGTTGCATCTGACTTTCTTCATTCTTGAAATCACTTTCTCTCTCCTCTTCTCTCTCTCTCTTTCAGGGTCATAACTTTTTGTTCTCTCCAACTAACTGCCACGCACATACATACACACACTCACACACACACACACATAAAAAGACACACTCCTTATCTCTCTGGCCCCCATTTTTAGAGAGCAGAGGAACGAAAGGTGTGGACTGAGGGTTATTGAAAGATGTCACATGTGCAGATGTGATAAGGGTGCCAGGTAGAGATAACCAAGCGCCCTTCATCACTATGTAACAACACACGGGCTGTCCTCTTGAGTTAAAACAGAACACACACATACACCCACACACACACACACTGACATGTATATAATGTACCAGGATAGGACAAGTTCATTATCCCTGTGTGTGGTGGCATGATAAGGCCTAGATCTCCTGAAATAGCTATGGTATTGAGCTAAGACCTTCCACTGCTAAAAAGAAGAAGAAAAGAACCCGAGGTAGAATGTATATCATTATCCTCTCTGCTCTCTTATCTGTCACCTTCCATTACTGGAGAATAGGGTGCTTTCGTCCCAGAGGTAAACAGCTATCGGGAAATATGTTTTCTGATGTAGTGAGGACACACCGTTGTGCTTCATGCCATTATGATGCTGTTGTCCCTGCTTACATGCACTTCCTGAGCCGGCTGAGCTACTCCTTTTATCCCACTGTAGGCACCTTCCACATGTAGCCCAGTCGTGGGGAATGTGTCAAGTGCACCAAAGCAGGGGACAGCACTGTCAACACGGACATCTCACTGCTGCAGATAGTAATATGATATGAACATCTTTAGATATGCATGATTCTATCCTGTTTAACCTAATTAAGATTTTGATTTACTTCTTTTCTCATTACACACATCTACGTCCAGTTTGGTTTCACAAGGAGCCCTATCATGCATACTTACATCTGTAATGGTTAGCGTATAAGCCCATTTCAACTATATATAGCAGAATGGTCTTAGCTGCCGGAGAGAAAATGTGCAAAAACTTTTTTCCCAGCCTTCTGCCGGACCACCTGCTGAGCACTGAGATGATTACAGTGCGAGATTGCTGTGCCAGATTGCTGTGACCCCGATGACCCCTCCAGATGGACACACACAGATATACACACACACACACACACACACACACACACACACAGACAAACACCTGGCATTCCATTTTAGGACACTATCTTGCAACCATAGTTGCTTGTGTTGATTACACTCACATTGCATACAGTACATACTTACAAATACTCAATCATCTGTCATGGCCCCTTGCCATGTGCATGAGCTAAGGGCAATGTGTTGGCAATAGGAAGCGGCCCTACAGGAACTAATGCTGGTGTGATGCAAGAGTGGTTATATAGGTAGACTACTTTTTTTTATTTATTTTTTTACAGTTTTTTGTCATCAGTATTTTTGTGTTCACCAAAGTAACTGGTGCGATATGGAAATGTAGAAAGTCTGACGGGGGAAAACACAAGCTGTCAAGATGATTGTACAGATTTTACTGTAAACAAGCCAACTGTTTAACTCCTTATTTGGAGAGACCAAATGAAGGGAGAGTGAAATGTTTTTAATAATCCCTGATTCCACACAGAAACTGTGCACACAACACAAGTACAGTTGTCATGTCTGAGGAATGGCAGGCTTGGACCCAAAACTGCGGAGTGTGGAGGCACGGAGGCACGGAGGCAGTGAGCAGTTTAGAAGGTTTATTCAAATAAAAAAGTCTTAAAATGAAAGGTGTCCTGAGGCAGGCAGGTAGTCAAAAGGAAGCCCAACAAAAATCCAAAAAACACTTGAAAAATCTAAAGACCAGGAAAGCAAAACCACAAGGACGAAGCGACGCAGGGCATGACTACAGGAGAAACGATGATGCACAGACAAGAGACAAGGAAAGCACAGAGACTAAATACACAAGAAAACGAGGGTAGTAGGGACAGGTGACGTGAGGACTGCTGTACAGGTGGAACACATCAGGGCGGGGCAGACAATCACAGAGGCGGTAAAACACAAGGCAGGAAGTTTAACAAGACAGACAGAGAAACAGACACTACAAATTAAAACAGGAAACTGACGCATAACACATAAACAGGGATGGAACATGGTAAAACACAGAGAATATAGAAACACATGAGAAAGTAAACAACAAGGAAACAGGGAATTAATTAACACAATAAAACAGGAAAAACTACAACTGAAAACCACAACCATGACAACAGTGGGTCAAAGTTAAAGCAAGACCATGTTTAAACTGCGTTGGATGTACTGTGGTAACTTTGGTTAATTATTTGACCGTTCACATTTGTTTTCTTCTTTAAGCAAGTTAAGGTGACCTGATTGTCTGACTGCTTGTCTTCTTTGCCATGACTTCTTCTCCTTGTTTTATAATGCTGCATGGGCCATTTTCCCAGTGGATATTTTGACTTTTCGGAAAATCACAGGTGTTGCTAATACCATGGCTCTGTTCTATTTAAGTGTCCCTGTAAGCCGTGACTTTGTGGCAATGGATGGAAACATATATTTACATTTTTGAAAGGCACTGGATTACTTAGAAGTATAGTATATTATAGTATAATGAAATTAAATAAATAGATAACAAGTAATTACAGTAGGAGGTAGTAATGCAACGCATAGGATGCCAACTGACGTAAAACCCTAAAGAAGAAGAAGAAGAAGAAGAAGAACACGAAGAAGAACACGAAGAAGAACACGAAGAACACGAAGAACACGAAGAACACGAAGAACAAGAACAAGAACAAGAAGTGACTTTGTGGCAGTGAGCCAGCATGCGCAATACCAGGAACCTGAAACTGAATCAGCAAGATGGAATTCAAATTGTTTCCACCTGTGCTTTTCCTGCTGTGATATATCAGCAATTAATGTGGTGTCCGAGATTATTCCACCGTATATAGAATGTGACACAGAGGGACCAAACATCTTATCAAAAATGTCAGTTATTGTCTATTTGGAGGCGTTTAGCTATAACAAGATGTTATTATAGTCATTAAAATGTAGCTACATTCACAACACAGAAGATGGAAGGTCAGACATTTCAACCAACTCTCCACCGCTTGCATGTGACAGTGGTAGAAACAGACTTTGGGCACAAAGTAGCAGCAGATTTATATCAAAAGGGTCAGGGCCTATGTAAAATGAATAGAGGGAGTCGAGGAGAGAAACAGAGGAGGAGGTCCATGCTAACTGACATGACAGTGCATCACTTTGCATCATATGTGACGGACTGTCATTATGCCTCACATCCAACTGCACATCTCTCTTTACCAGACTGTGGACGTCGCATGATATCAGTGAAATGGAGAAGTTAACTTGAGGCTCTGTCCCCGTCCCTCCTCTCCATATATGCTACTGCCCCTCCAACCCCCCTATTTCTCCACCCTCACCCAACACCCCACACACCACCACCACCACCCCCTCTCTCCTCTCCTCTCCTGCCATGTTTGCGAGAGCGAGGGCTTTGGAGGGTGGCACTCTGATGGCGTGAAGCCAGATGGCAGCCACAAGGCAGGCGACGTGGCGCGGAGCGATGAAGGCTGCACACATACACACACACACACACCCATACACAATCACTCACTTACACTTTCTCTTCTTAATGAACAGCCATGAATTATTCATCACACACACTTGCACACACGCCTCTCGCAGGGCACATACACAGCTCCTGTCAGCAACAGAAGGCTCTGCGACTTCTCTCTATTTTATTATCATTTCTCTAGGCATTTTCCTTGGTTGTAAAGGAATACCAGGTGGTGCTCGACCCCTCAAACTATCAACTCCTCCTCCTACCTCCCTCCTATTTCCTCCTCCATGCACCCTGTCCCTCGTTTTCCCTCTCCATCTGAGTCCTTGTCATCCTTTCTCAGTCTGTTTTTCAGTGTCTCTCATGCCTCTTCCCTTGTCTCCTGCACTGTCTTCCCCTCTTTTTAGCTCATGAGTAGGCTGTGTTACAGGTCTAAACAGAGAAAGAGAGAGAGAGGAGAAAAGCAGACCCAAGAGAGGATAGTCTTCCAAGAGCTCTGAGGAGAATTCACATGGGAGAAATGCCTGCGAGGATTTAGCCCACTTCTTCTCATCCAGCCTCAGCTGCTCCCAGGGGTGTTCAAAAATTCCAGGTTGAGGATTGAGAAGTTTATTGTCATACAATCGAGAAGGCTTAGTCCCAGTGTTTGATATGAAACACAGATGCACACATAACCACTGTCTGTACATCAGTCTATTAATACCAAGCTATTGGCTTGTAGACATTGTAACACCACTACTAGATAACGTATAACTCTATGCATATACTATTATATAAATATATAGATATATCATTTATCTACAATGTTTATTGTGCAAATTTATTTTGTAAATGTTTGATTACACTGTAATACATTAGCCTGAATATATCTTGTTTAATCCATCCACCACTGAAACTCCCTTGCCTGTTTTACACATACAGTATTCTGTATATGTACTTTGTATCTATTTTTTTCTAAAGCAATGTATTGTTTGGTACATTGCAGAAAATGTTTTTCTTATTTCATACGCTGTCATTGATTTCCTTTCATTTCAGTGTTAAAATCACACAGACTTGAAAACTCCTTGAGCCAGATGAGCAGCTAGCTTGAATATATCTTGTTTTATTATGTGATGACCCAACCACATGTTACGTCCTGCACCAAATTGCTGTTTCCATCCGAGCCATGTTCAATTTCAAAACCAAAGTCTTGTAATATTGTCTTTATTGCTTTGTTGTTGCTGGTTGCTTACATAGTTATGTTTTGTTCAGCTTCTCCTTTCTCGATATGGGGGGTAGTGGGTGTAAAGTGACTCTGACAGATATGACGGATGGATAGATGAAAACTTGCCCTTGCTGTCAAGAAGGTTCAAGGTATAAAAGGAAGATGTGAAGGGGAAAGGGAATTGAGGGAGGAGCATGAGCTCCCTGGGGAGACAGAGGGATGAGGAAGTCTGTGAAGGTGTACGTGGCTGAGAGGAGGGATGGAGGAAGAAGTGAAAAGGGAAGGGGGGGGGGAGGGGGATGAAGGACAGAGCTGTAGAGTGACAGGAGGAAAGGGACAGGCTACACAATTGTGGTAAAGGTCACCAGCCTCCCCTGTGAGGTTGAGTGGTATTTGAACCTCACTTCTGTGGTTACAATGTCTTTTCACTGTCTTGGTGTGTGTATGTGTGTGTTGTGCGTGTGTGTAGGTGGATTGTGCACGGCTGTGTGTGCGTGTTTGTCTGGAAGGGGGGCTCACAGACCAAAGCTGAGTTTAATTGTCTGTAACAAAGCGCTGACTCCTTTAGGATCCATTGCTGTGCTGAACATCATTTGGGAGACCACAATAGAACACACACACACACACACACACACACACAGACAGTACAGCAGCACAAAGGGCTTGTTTCCAAGATTGTGTTCATTGGGGAGACGTATAGTGTCAGGGAGTAAAAGAGGAGAGTTGTGAATTACGCACACAGACACTAAAGGACAAAATGACAATGATCACATAGGGACAGGTAGTGAAAAGGCTAAAAGATTCAGCCGAATAAACTCAAGAGAAACCACTGCCCCCTCTCTTCCTGCAGAGTTGATGATTCCCCAAAAAAGGAAAGACTTCCCTTTCATCCGTCCATTTTCCTCAGAGTATCCTACATGTCCTTTTTCCAACCACATCATCCAGCTTCTCCTGCAGGATACACATGTCTAGGCCAGGAATAATGTTCAATCCCTCCAGTGTGCTCTAGGTTGGACTCTGGGTCTCCTCCAAGTTAGAGGGGCCCAGAATATCTCTAAATGGAGACTTCCATGAGGCACCCTGTTCAGAAAAGAAACTCAACTCTGCAGTATTTAATTGATGGAGCGACCAAAGCTTTGAACTTAGCCTCCTCCAGATAGCCTCTTCATCCTGTCCTGAAGGGTGAGCCCAGACACCCAACTTAACTAGGTCTGGTCTATAAAATGTCATAAAATTGGTTAAAAACACCCATAAAGTCCAAGATGAGTTCTTCAACAGTTCAGAACCAGAAAACATTCAGTTCACTGTCACATAAGGAACAGCTGGAACAAGGGAATCTTCGGCAGTTTTGCTTGAGAAATTACTTATTGATTATCGAAGTAGTAAGTTGGCAATTATTTTTCTGTCGATCGGCTACTCGATTAATCGACGAATTGTTTCAGCTCTAATTTTGTCTTATTTGAAACAAGGCTAGTAATCGATTAGAATATCGACAGGAAATTAATGGG
The DNA here is from genome assembly GCF_010015445.1 of Perca fluviatilis. Lineage (NCBI taxonomy): Eukaryota > Metazoa > Chordata > Actinopteri > Perciformes > Percidae > Perca > Perca fluviatilis. Next base: position 22,617,462 of record NC_053114.1, read on the forward strand.
CAACTTTTTGGCTAATTAATTAATCGTTTAAGTAATTTCTCATGCAAAAAAAAAAATATTCCTAAATTCCAACTATTCAGTTGTGAATATTTTCAGCTTTTTTGTGTTATGTGATAGAAAATTGAGTATCTTTGGGGTTTGCTGTTGGAAAGTAATTTGAAAAGGAAAGTGTGATGGGTTTGTTTTTACTGGCATTTTATAGACAAAAAAATCAACCAATTAAAAGACAAAATAATTGACAGATCAATTGATAAGAAAAATTATCATTAGGCAAAGCAAGGCAAGTTTATTTATATAGCACATTTCAGCAACAATGCAATTTAAAGTGCAATTTAAAACATTAAAAAGCAATTAAAAACAGTTGCATCTTTACTTATTTAATTTATTTTTATCTCTGACATTATACACTGAAGTCTGATCATGTTGGTGACAGTAGGAACACAATCTGACTGCTTCATTTTTTATTCTCACGTTCCTCTTCATCTCATTCATTCCATAAGACTTAATACGTGGGTTATTATTGTGTCATCGCCAGGCTGAGGATGTTATGCTTGCTCACGTCAAACTGTAAATATTCTCTACAATACAAGAGAATTTGTTGAACTTTGCAAACTCATGTGGCATGGCGTGACAGATACAAGCAAATGCTTTTTCCCAGCAAGAGAAGGGTAGTGTAGGTAATGTCTGATGTAATGAACAACAGGCAAAGTGTCATTTAATATTAAGAACGTCTCTGGATGTGGGTTAATGTTTAATACACTACTTGTTGTGTTACATATAAAACACGAGAGCTTGTAGATCAATTCCTTGTAACATTTCAGAGACATGAAAGCCTGTGTTATTTTGGTCTGTGGCTGTTAATGTGTATCTTGGTGGAGATCATGATGTGATCTGAAAATACAGCAATCTTATTACACAGGAGGAGAACGCCATTGTTCTTGGTGCTTTATGTCTGTGAAAGTAAGTGTGAGTAATTTTGAGAGACATGAAGAGGGTATGTGTGCATGCGTGCGTGCGTGTGTGTGTGTGTGTGTGTGTGTGTGTGTGTGTGTGTTTATCTGAGGTGGAGTGAGACACGGAGTGAGAAAGCAGCAGGAGGCCTGCAGAAGATGTTTAAGTGTGATGAAGCAAGACAAGGAGGGAGGGCAGATCAGGCCGCAGTCATTATCACCTGGGCTTTGCTCCCGCGAGGCGCCCCTCTGCATGCGACTCACCACCAGCACCTCATTTTCCTACCTCACTAATCAATAGATCTTTGCTCTGATTGGTTACCACTGAATCTTGAAGAGAAGCAGGCAGCTGTGAAGAAGTTGATGACCTGCCCGTCTCATCAGTTCGACCTCACATCAATATCCCTCCACCTCTGCCTCTACACTCACATTTATGACGGAAAAAAGGGTTTGAGTGAGTATGTCTGTTAGGCAGAGAGACATGATTTAGATAGTTTGAGATGCCAAAGCCAATCTGTTAATCTTTAACTCCTCTCTTTAATTGTCTTTTGACTTTGTTGTAATCAATGATAATGTGTTTTTCTCAATAGTATATAATAACAGATCCCATATCACCACATCCCAACACTATGAGACACATCTGTGATTGAAGGTCATAAATAATGCCAGTTCACCAAAGCTACTGTAACAGTAATTTCGGTCATGCTAAATAAACACCTTTGATCAAGTGAATAATTTATACTTGTGTAGTTATCCGACAACAGAAATGGAAAAACATGTGAATGACTATACTTGAACTGTAAAATCATCTATATTTAAGCAAAAAATTAAGTCAGAGAACAAAAGCGGAAGTACGTTGGTCATGTTTGTAAAATGTTGGATGTCTTATTGTAAAAGCTCGAGTCAGCCTTGATGCCAGTTTATCCCTTAAACAACTACCGCTTATTGAAAAAAAAAATCCCCAGCAGCCCAGGAAGCATTTCCCCCAAAGACTGCTATTTCTTACTAAAGAGATGTCTGTAAACATGCTGACAGGACACCTCCAACTGCAAACTGGTCAATTGTTATTAGGAAGTTTAAAACATTAAGAATTAATATCTGTAGAACTTTCCCAGAGCCTAGTAAATGTATTTTTATGTGCATGATGTCATCTCAGTGTTGAGATTTGGGACAAGCAATGGGCTCAAGTTAACATAAGATCTGAAACTATGAAAATGTATATGAAATGAAAAATGAAATACATTATTTATGCAAAGAAATTCCAGAAACGAATGAAAATTACACTTGAAGTGAGAAACCATACACTTATTTATAGTCTGGTTATGTTGTTATCTTTATCAGCATTCAAATCAGTGGCATATTCTAGCTTTTCATTTACAATTTTCTCTTTTAAATTGACAAATCATTTGGCTCCATAAAGGTCCTAGTTGGAGAGCATTAAGGTGTCTGGGCGTCCCTCCCTCTGCGTCTGTCCTAAATGGCTATGTAATTGCAGGGCTTCTGGTTGTGGGCTCCTGCTGTGGGGAGATGGGAGCTTGACTGCTTCATCCTGACCCCTCAATCTCAAGTTTCATTCTGCCTCTTTCGCTCTCTCTCCTTCTTTTTCAGTCTATCTCCCTCTTAATTTATATCCCTTTCTTGTGTTCTGTATCTCTCTCACACACAAACACAGTGAGACATATATACTGACCTCACAGATACATTTCTATCAGTGGTAAATAGTCTAATGTCGGGCCCAGCAGGGAGGTGGACGCATGCAGGGCTGGGCAAGGTTTGTTAATGCACAAGGAGTGTGGGGGCCTAGCAGGTGAAATCTTTAAAGCCTTAACAGTGACATGGAGATAAAGAGAGAAGCAGACTGAATCCATTGGCACTGCATGGGGCTCCTCCATCATCTCATGCAGGGCACCGGGTATTGTGAATGATTCAATAGCCCTCTGTTGAGATCATAAAAACATATGATGAAGAGATCATCTTAATTTATACATTTGTTCTTTCACAGTCATTTTTAAGCCCTATAATGAAAATAAATTAAGATTTCTTTAGTAAAAACCTAGAAAACAGCACTTTCAGTAAACACTATGACATATTATGACTTAAACTAAAATATAGTCTTTGTTGTCGTATAAAATTGTCAATTTAGTTGTACGTCATGAAGGCCTTCAAAAAAGGCAAATTCACTCTAAAGTTTTGATGTTCAGTGGTTGACAGACAGATGGATGAACAGATGGATCGAGGGGGCAGTCTTGTAGTTTTGTGAGACTGAAGCACGGGATACTTAATGATCAATTTCATTTTCCCTCCCTAACACTAAATCCTTGAAAGCTTATAACAGAAATATTGCCACAATGTTGTGTTTTTCTCTCCAAAGTTCAGAGGGATTTAAAAGAAATGGCCATTAAAATTCATGTGTGCAGCTTGGTTTCACAGCAGCTGTTGACATAATTACAGAGAGAAAAAAGTGTGAAATTAATTTCAAATTTAATGTAAATTATAGTGATTGGCAGAGCTGCGCTAATCGCCATTCATGTACAGAGAAAATATGCATGCCTTGAGCTTGTGCGAGTGCACAGGGAGCAGCTCAGATTAACAGACCATCAAAAAACGGACCAGATACAGACGTGCACAAAGATGAATGTAAAATGCATGAACAAACACACAAGTCCTCAAGCAACAGAAACTAAATTAGGCTACACTAAACATACTGTAGTGAGTTTAGCACTGATAATTCTAACAATAAGATGGCTTAAAATAACATTACTTTCATTATGACATTTTCATGTTATCATTGCATGCTACACACATTTTTTGGCTTTTCATGTGCCGTCAAATGTATCATTTATTTGATTGAATTACATTTTTTGCTGTAATTAATATTTATACAATGCCATGTCTTACTAAATCCTAAACCACCACAAACTATATAACATTTACATCTTTGCCGATATAATTTTAGATTTCTTTATAGTCCTTCATTTCTTTATCCTCCCCTATTACTGTAATCTCCCATATAAGTAGTGAATATGAACATTAAACAATATATTGTTTACAACATTATAATGTATGTATAATCAGATAAGGACATCTTAGTAAGTGTTAATTAATGTACAGTATTTTCAACAACTATAACTTCTCTCATGATTAAAAATGTTATATTATGACAGTTATTTTACAATGTTGTGATTGTCAGCACCAATTTATTTAGTTTGAGTATTGACAGTAAGATCTTTGGTTCTTACTGGCTGTGCAATACAGCAAGTCTATTTTTTTAGTACAACAGAGTTTGTTTGTTTGATGTATTGAATTATTATTCCATTCTTTCCCAGAAGCGAAAAATATTGCTTATTTAAGAGTAAAAGTGACACTAAAGATGTCCTACTAGTGAAATACATAAAATAACTAAAAAAAAGTTTAATTTCCAAAGAGGTAAGTCACAGCCTTTGTGTGCGTATGTGTGTATGTGTGTGTGTGTGTGTGTGTGTGTGTGTGTGTGTGTGTGTGTGTGTGTGTGTGTGTGTGTGTGTGTGTGTGTGTGTGTGTGTGTGTGTGTGTGTGTGTGTGTGTGTGTGTGTGTTTGATTTGAATGACAAATCCAGTTCGATTCAGTGTCACTAAAAACATCTAATGAACAATGAGGTTTGAAATATTTTTTAAACATCTGCAGGCACATTTGATGCTAACATCTGCTACAACTGCAGTGAAAGAGTCACCAACCCACAGATTCTGCCTTCTTGAGCAGGTCCGACTCATTGCACACATCAAACAAAATCATCTTGTTTAGATGATAATATTAAAAAAGCATGTCTCACAACTGTTATGACAACTGTTGATCATATTCTGTTGGGAACACATTCACAAAATGGTCTTGAAATGTGGAAGAAACTGTTGTCGTAAATGTTATGTTACAGTCTGATCAATCAACGACGAAAAATCATCAATCCATGCAAAAAATTCAAAGAGTCATCTTTGGTTTTGTTGTAACGGTTTTGTAAAAGTTCATATTTCATTATTATGCAACACAGCCATTACATATTTATTTAAAACACCAAGGTCATTACACATTGTTACACATTAGTAGAAATATTCCGATATATAATATTGATTTGAAAACATTTGATTTATTCAGAATAAGATTGAATATGTTTAACATTACGCCTCCAGTATGTAGCATTTACAGCACCACACCCCTACAACAAACGAGTGGGATTTGTAAACCAAGTCAATATGTATCAATACATAAGCCCTGTGAATAATGCAGGCATGCTTGGGCCAGTCAGTGCTGAGAACATCCCCTATCAAACTCAAATAGGTGGGGAACTTTCATGTTTTAATTATATCCAGAACCTCAATGCATAGTCTCTGAATATCTGAGTGCAACTGTTTATATTGCTATTGCATCACAGTAAAAATAATCAGTTTAAGGAACAATCTCAACCGTGAAACCAAAGAATCTAAAACAAACATTTGATTAAAAAAAAAAAAATTAATTAAAGCAAAAAAATTAAAGCAAATATATTGAGTCAATATGAAATGTGTTAATTCAGTTTTTGTTCTGTTCTTTTGTGACTGGTAGGGGGAGGGGGGTTATTATTTAATTATATGTTTTGTTAATGTATGTTTTTTGAAAGAGGGGCTGATTATGTAAGATTCAAATTCTTTCTGCTCCTTTTCATTCAGGACTTGAAATTTGGTGTTTGCATTAAGTTGTTTGTTTGTTTAGTGGATGAAGACATGTAACTACACCTGGTTTCTCCTCTGATACCGCTCGTTTTGCCAAAGCGTTATGCCAGTGATATGGACAGCCCTACCCACAAGATGACGGGATTGGTTCCTTAAGTATGTGACGTTTCAAACCCTGGCTCTCAGAATCTGTGTTTTTGAGACATAAGTACACTGCAGTTCCAAGGCGGAAATGCTCAGCCATGGCGTTGACTGCTTATTACGCTCATGATATGTCTTGTAGCATATAAAAACACCATATGGACATGTTAACAAGGTGAAAAACTAGATTTTTATTGGAGGGGTTCTTTAACTGTCCATTGTGAATCTGACAGCGTTATAGGAGTGCACTGGTAAATTGGTGGAGTAATCTTTTAATCCTGCTTCAGTCTGCTTTATGACTCAGGTTGTGCTCAACAGTGACACAAACACACACACACACACACACACACACATGCAGAAGCTAATCATTACCGCACATTTACAAAACAAAACACTCCTCAACATGGAAATATGTTTATCAAATGTGTAGTAACATCTGCATCTATAAATTTAAAGAGTACCTACAATAAGTATGTTCATAAAAATAACACAAATGCACTCAAATATATTCCTTTGCTATCCTCGAGGCCCGTCACTCAGAATATCTTTCCTGACATCTGGAGTATACCCACCTCCACCCAAATTAAAACAAGGAGGGCAAAAAGATATTTTTCAATTCAGCAGATGTGAGTCATTTCATCTTGTGATTCAAATGAGTTTGGTGTTTTGTGTGAACAGATGTCCGTACCCCGCCTCCTTTATCAGCATTAGCTGATTGGGTTTTAGCATGCAGCTTGCCGTGCCTCTGCCTCACAGGTACTAACACACTAATCTGCCTCTGCACAGCTGTGCAGCGTGGTGGAGGAGGGAGCAGAGTAAAAAAAAGCAATAGAGCAAGGGCAGAATAGAAAATGGAGAAGGGCTGGGAGGGATGAAGAAAGAGATGCAAAGGGGAGATGGAGGGAAGGTGGGTGAGTAGGAGAGCCAGAGGGCGGCCTGGAGAGAGGATGTTGCTGAGACAAAGAGAAGACTGGAGAAAAACAGATTCTGGCATAGGGAAGAGGGCGAAAGAGAGGGAAACAAAGGAGAGGTAGAGAGAGAAAGTGAAAATAAAAAAATGATTGAAAGAGTTGTGGTCGACCAAAACCTTTAACCAGAAATACAAACACAAGTGTTTTTTTTTTTTTTTTTTTTTTTTTTTTTTTTTTTTTTTTTTTTTTTTTTTTTTTTTTTTTTTTTTTTTTTTTTTTTTTTTTTTTTTTGTGTGTGTGTGTGTGTGGATGAGGGCAGTGGCTTTTTCTGCGCCAATATGTGTGTGTTTATTTCTGTGAGTGTGTGTGTGTGTGTGTGTGTGTGTGTGTGTGTGTGTGTGTGTGTGTGTGTGGCTTCCTCATTGTAATCCAGCTTTGTGTGTCCCCCAAGCCATGTTAAACTCCATTCTGCACTCCTACTCCTCTGAACTGAGATGTTAGATATCCGTGGGTGTGCATATGTTTGGTGAATTTGTGTGTGGGTGGGTGGGTGTGTGACAATGTGGCATGGACCTCTGGTGCGCTTGTTTACCTAGCCATCCTGCCACAACAACGGGGCTCTTTCTGTCAGCACACCTGTTCAGTAGCCCTGACATCAGCAGCACTCAGCGCACAAAGACCACCTCTGCACCCCAGAGGGAAGCAGCAGGAGGGGAGAATGAAATAGGGCTTTGGGAGGAGCAGACTGGAGGGAGGGAAAGTGTGATGTAAGAGAGAGAGGTAAGAACGAGTAAGAGAAAGCAGAGGGATGTTGAAAGGCTGGATGTGAGTCATGTGGAGTCAGAGGGATGCAGGGTAGGAGAAGGTCAGAAAGGAAAGATGGATTAGGGGAGACAAAAGTTTCTAAGAACAGGTTTAAGGTGCGGTGGGAAACAAAACTTTGGTTTAAAACATAGTTAGAGTGGGTGGTGGTAAAAAAAGGGGAAAGAGATTTGAAGGGTGGGTGGCGACAGCGAGGTAAGGTGGTTGGGTACTGTGTCCCTTGCGTCATTCTCCTCCACCCCAAGAGTTGATCGGGTGCACTCAGCTTGTGAGCTCATTAAAAAGCACCCATTATCCCGACATTTGCACGCATCGCATGCAAAACTAATTTACTTGTAAGAAATTAAAAGTTCATTTTAATTGAGCTCGCGCTGCAGTATGCAAATTAGGAGTACATAATGTACATCGATGCGGAGCAGACAACACACAGAAAATGGACTTAACCCTTTCGTAACAATACGGGGAATCCTTAAAAAAAGACGATACATTACAATGTACGATAGAGATAATGTGTGTATGTCTTTGTTAGGACACATGAAAGCAAGAGTTGAACTGTAGCAGCATTGGCTACATTGACACAGTAATACACCTTGATGAGCTCTGCAATCCGTCGTGTATCAAGTGTATGCTAAATCCTAAAAGAATAGAACATATTACAAGAGTCTCTTGTGAATCTGATGACTTACATCTGTCTTAAAAGTAGAAGTCTGTATATCATAGACTTATGTGTGAGTGTATGGGTTTATGTGTGCATATGTTAGTGTCCAGAGTTTGGCAGGAGTGTTTTCCGCTCAATAAGTCAGCGAAGCAGTGAAGATCCATAAGTATATTCCCCAGGTAGAGGTCAGAGGTGAGAGCCAAAGATTGGGGTCGAGCAGTAAATAAGATGGAACTGAGCTTTTATCTCCGCTGTGTGTATGTGTATGTGTATGTGTATGTGTGTGTTTGTGTTTGTCTCCCAAGAGTGTGTCAGCTCAAACTGAACCCTGTGACCTTCTTGAACCAGCCACCCAGCCTGTCAATAGCCAATAACATGTCATTAAAATGACACAGTCACCTGGAGCGTTCCATTAGAGGAAGGGGTGATTGGTGGACGGGTCACAGTGGGTTGTGTGTAAGCATCTGTGCGCACTGGTAGGTGGGACTCAAAGACTTTAGTAAGTGTAAAACAAATTTGTCTTGCATCATTTTGCTACAGTTTTCTTTACAATACAATAGTCAATGTGAGCATCTGTCTAATTCACAGCAGAATTTTAAGGTTTCGTATTATCATAAAGTACTATGAGCTGCCCCTCTGCATTTTGTCTGGTGGTGTCTGCTGATGGTTAAAAACAAGTAACCTGGATGTGTACATAAGTAAATGTTGTGCAAACTTAATGACACCAACCTTGTCTATTGTAAATTATTTTCTACACATAACACCGGAAATTGTAGTTACGTTTGAAGATTGTGTAATTTAAAATCTGTTGAGTGAGCACTGACTCTGCAAAGTGTTTTCTCCGTGCTGCTGTGTTCACCCAGTGACGACAGGTGAGTCTGGCACTCACAGGGCATGGCTGGTTGGCACAGAGGGTCGGCATGGAAGGCGGGCGTGTTGTTAGCTGGCGTGTGCAGGCCCTTAATGAGCAAAGTGTTGATTTGGCGCTGATCCTAATAGGATCAAAGCTGTCATTTGGCTCCCCTGATGGCTGACAGGAGGCCAGGCCTGGCACACCACCAAGAAGGAAGAGAGGCAACATCACTTTCACAGGCTACGTAAGTACACATAGTCAAACACAGCCTCTTTTCTTTGCGCTGTGTCTCGCTCGTTCCCTCTTTGGCACGGTATCTCCCTACTTTGTTGCTTTGGCTCTCTTCCTTTTCTGTCTCTCAGTCCTTCCTTCTTTTCTTACAGACAAATATATTCACATAAAACATACCAAAGAGCTAATGGAGCTTCAGTTCATTATGGGAATGTACCAAGGAATATAATATAGGCCTGATGCATGTTCATTTATGTTTAAATGTTCCGTCAAGCCACTGAAAAAGCCTCAAGGCCGTTATTTCTAGCAAACTAAAATCACCCACAGTGAGGGCAATAGCAGAGATGTTTATTGAATGTAGATGAAATTGTAATGCACTAAGGAGTGTCTCAGCTGGCTTCAGCTCATTGAGAAGAATGATTTATTGTGCAGGAGTAAGTGGGGTTTATTTTGGCTTGGGAGCACTGCATGCCCTAAGGGCTGATGATGGATTCACTCACACACATGCATGCATTGTCATTTAGAGATACGCACACACACAAAAAACAACTTTAAGGCAGATGTAGTCACATTGAAATACTGTGAACTGGTACACAGAACCAAAAAAACTATACAATCCCAAATGCAGATATGATGAAGAGAACAAGGGCAAGAGAAAGGAGACAAAGACAAAGACAAAGAAAAATATCCTGATTGAAAAAAAAGTGAGTCCCCCCTCTGCTTCCAAATTAAAATGCAAATGTTTTTTTTTTCTTCTTTTTTTTGTTATCATTATTTGCCTCATCCTCTTCATCCCACATGCACCCCCACCCTTTTGCCCTCCACCCCCCACCCCCTCGTCTCCTCCATCCTTTTGTCTCAAAATTAGTGAAGCAGAGTGCTCGGGCGGCTAATTATGTATTCAAATGAAAGAGGCTCGTTAATGTTGCACTGGGGAGAGGCAAGATGATTGTGAGAGGGTGATGGAATTGAAATGAGTGCTGGGGTGTCGTTCGCTCGCTCACTCGCTCGGGTGGCGGTGGTGGGAGAGGCGGTGGTGCATCTGGAACCAGCCGAGCACATCCCGGCAGATGTCACCTCCCGGGGGGTGATTGGAAGGCAGGGTGGGAGAGAGACAGTGGGTGTGTGCTCAGAGAGGAAGGGGGTTGGGGTAAGGTAGGATAGCAATGGTTTAAAGGGAAGGGGTGGGGGTGGGGGTTAGGGGGGGGGGGTGAAGGGAGGTGTGTGTGTGGGGGTGGGGGAGGGGGGGTGAAGAGAGGTGGGGGTGGGGGGTAGGAGTACGGTCAGACAGGAGACGCACACTTTACAATGACAGGATGGGTGGGGAGTAGGGAGGGGAAGCGAGGCTGGGAGGGAGGAAGGGGTGATGTGGAGGAGGGGTGTGTGTGTGTGTGTTTGGGGGTGGGGGGCACACATGGCTTTGTTTCAGCAGAGGACACACAAAGAAGAGAAATGGGATGGTTAATTTAGCTCAGCAGAGAAAGAGAGAAAAAAAACAGAAATGAGCTAATGAGCATGTTGTTGTTGTTCTTGTTGTTGCTCTATATGGTCGCTCTGCTGTGTGACCTACTGCAGCTCGTGTCTGTAAGGAATCGCGTGAACAGGACGACAATGAGGCTCATTTTGTCTAATCGAGTTTTGACTATACGCCGCACAACACTACAGAAAATTGTTAACCAGGCATGCATCTGTGCATATATCTCAGGGCTATCACTGAGTGAAAAGGTGTAAATATTGAACCTCACAGACTACCTCAGGGTTCCAAAAAGGATATGTGTAACACAGAATATGCTCTGTGTGTGTTTATTGTAGGATTCAGGGTTGTGTGATATTGTGATATTGTAAGTGAGTGCAGCAGTGAGGTACATTGAGTCATGCTGCAGAGGAAAAAGTCCAGGCTGAATGATGCACAGAGGCAGGAAGAGATGAGGTGAGGTGTCCATACAGCTCCAACCAGCCATCTGCTCTCTGTGTCCTTCATTTGACATACTTCTCACCCATATTGGCCTATACAGACGCATGCACATGCACAGAGACACACTCAACCTGTACACAACACACACACACACACACACACACACACACACACACACAAACACGGTTTCCTCCAGTCTTATACTGTATTCATGAGGGCTGTCCTGCCAGCTCGGTACCCTGAGGCCCCTGGCCCTGTGGCCTGCAGCTATCATTAGAGAGAGCTTGTACTCTCATTATTGATCCCCTGCCTGATAATGCAATGCATGCTCTGTCCCTAGGGGGCACCACTGGGACCGGTGGCCCCCACCAACCTTGCACCGCTGCTGTAAGGGTGTTCTATCAACGACACATCAGTACACACATGCGCACACACACACACACACACACACACACACACACACACACACACACGCACACGCACAAACACACACACACACACACACACACACACACACACACACACACACACACACACACACACATATACTGTATATATACTTTCCAACCAGCCAGTAAAGAGGCATGTGATATGCATACCTAAACAACGCATAGGTGTGACTGTGACATGATGGCTATTCTGTAGGTACAGTGTTACGTTGTGGAGAGACAAAGTGATGAAAGAGGATTAAAGGTTGCTTTTGGGATCTATCAATCTTTGTATTGTATGCATGCATGTACAGTATCTATCTATTTATCTATCTATCTATCTATCTATCTATCTATCTATCTATCTATCTATTTATCTATCTATTCGTCTTTTATGTTTATCTCACTGTATGTCTGTTTCTTTTCTGTCCTCCATCCCCGCCCTCCCTTTTTTTTCTGTGACTCTCTGACGGAGATGCATGGTGTTTCTAATTTGGCATGCAGACATTAATTCCAGCACAGCTGCTGCCTCTTCCTCCTCCTCCTCCTTCCACCCTATCCCAACCTCCCTCCGCTACCCCCACCCACCCCCTCAACCCCACGTCTCCTCCTCCCTCCCTCTCTCCCTGAAGGCTTCTCTCTAATGTGCAGCTTCAGAGAGGCGCGGCAAATTAACACCATTTGTTCTGCGGAGCATGCCTTTTTCTCAACACTACAAGCATATCTTATGAGGTTTGTCTAAATGTGAGAGGGAACAGGAAAGAGAAATCACAGAAATGTTACAATGTGGTTTTCCCTATTCAAATCCACAGCAGATACAAGCCCAAAACACAACTCAAAATGACTTTTTTCAGCTTTTACACAATCCTTACACAAACCTTGCTTTTTTCTTATCCCTGCAAAGTTGTGCCTTCAGCTCGCCTCTGCTTACCAGCACTTCGAGAGATCAAACTGTGTAAAAGTTGTCTCTGTTACAACATCTGTGCAACTGCATAGACTGAGGTCTATGTCGTCATAGACAAAATGATGCAGCCGTACTATTTATCTATTAGCACACATCAGTGATCTCTCAAAACAAATGTTTTATTCAAACTTAAACCCCCATTAGAAACAAATATCAGTTTTGTCAGAGGAATAGCAGTTGAAATGGTGGACCATATGTGTGAGGAGAGCAAAGGGAGAAAACAGAGCAGAGGAGGTGGAGAAGGAGGAGGAAAGTTGGGGGGAGGTAGATGTGGAGAGGCAGGAGCATCTGTATACTCCCAGACAGGTTGTTTTGGTATTCTAAGTCCTGGCTGACAGGAATATTGAATATGGCAGACCTGCCTTTGCATACTGCACACAAAGGAACACAGCCACATGCGCTGATACACAGCCCTCCAGACTGCCACCTGCCCCCCCCCATAGACCCAGCAGGGATCTCTCTCTGTGGGCACAGCTCCTTTTGAACCATGGGCTAATTCCCTTTGCACTTCTGGAACTTCCTCCACTGTACCTCCCTCCCACTCCTTCATCGTCTTTTATTTACTTTTATTTTCTCTTTGCACCCCTCCCTCCCACACTCTCTCTTACCCCACATCTCCCCTTTCCTTTGCTCCCTCCTCCTTCTTGCCTCCAAGATAACAGCATTATTAACTGGCCTAGTTGACCTACACTCCTGATAAACTCATCCCACTGAGGATCCCTGCTTTTCTTTCCCTATTGCTGCGTGGGGATTATTGTCTTTTGGACCAGAGGACACCATAAACATTGAGTGATCGGAATAAAGTAAAGATGGTAGATGCAGCTACCCACAGTTGCAGACAAGGAGAAAAAATGAAAATGAAAGAAAAGAAATGAGGGAAATTCAAGGTAGTATTTAAAGTTAGTTAAACATGAAATATTTAGAGCAGCTAATAATTAAAGAATTATATTAGCTGCTTAATAGCTGATTATGTAAAAGAAATTTGATTAGCTGGAGTGGAAATAGCGCTGGATGTGGGCCAGAGAGTAGTCAGCTGTGCCTCAGCTGGGAGAGAGATGAATAACCTCTTTACCACAGGTGCATGCTGGGAGACTGCAGGGGGATCAGTCTCTGAAACTAAACAACTGCTTGACATCAGAACACAAACCTTCTCTTGTTGCCTCTTTCACATTTTTTACTGGAAAGGGCAGTAAGTAAGAAGTAATAAGGAAAGTCAGGAAGCAAATGAGTAGCAAACCTATAAGAAGAAGAAGAAGAAGAAGAAGAAGAAGAAAAGAAGAAGAAGAAGAAGAAGAAGAAGAAGAAGAAGAAGAGGGAAATAGAGAGTAAGAAAGGACAAATGAAGTGTTTCTGCACTTGGAAAGCTGCCGCCACATCTGCTGGTCCATGATGTCTGCGCAACAGCCGTCAGCTGTCATTTTGGACCGCAGTCAAGTGGAGCAGAGGTACCGCCTGGCTCTCTGCCTCCCTGCCTCCTTTTATGCCCAGAAAGCTGGTTTGTCTTTCCACAGCTTTGAAAATGAGCTCCTTCCTTCAGACCTCCTCTCACTTTTTGCTCTTGACACTGATTTCCTCAAATACAGATGTTTCTATTGTTTTAGGTTAAGAAACACTAAATGTCCATTCCAGGTTCCTCCTGCCAGGATTTGGAGTGACTACTTGGCCAGCGAGGCTAATCATAAATGCTACTTGGGCGTCTGCTGATAAGTAATGGCCTTCAAACCTCTGTCCAAACAACAAACCAATCCATCACGGAAAACATGCCACTAACCGCCCAACAGGATGCATTACTGTGGAGCATTTAGCCCAATTATCACCACCAAACAAAGAATTTAAGTGTCCCAATGCATTAGGCAGGGTTGTAAATAATGGCATTGTATTTAAGCACTACCATTAGGCTTCCCAGACAAACATCAGTTATTCAACACTCCATTCACTCCTCACCCATCTGCCTAATAAAAGTGAGGGAGAGAGAGAGAAAACAAGAACAGGGTAAAAGAAAGGTAGAAAGGAGGGGCAGGGAATGATCCATCAAAATACCCATTGATATCAAGTAAGGCATGTTTATGTATCCAGGGGAACTGTGCCAACGAAAAGAAACACGATAAAGGAACAAGGATGTGTGTGTGTGTGTGTGTGTGTGTGTGTGTGTGTGTGTGTGTGTGTGTGTGTGTGTGTGTGTGTGTGTGTGTGTGTGTGTGTGTGTGTGTGTGTGTGTGTGTTTGTGTGTGTGTGTGTGTGTATGTGTGTGTGAGACTCAGAGAAAACAGGAAGGTGAGAAGATGCTCTTTCATGTTGAACTGTTGTTGTGCATTAGACAGCCAGGCAGCAGGGTGATGAAATAAATAAATAAGTGGTCTCTGGTCTGTGCGGCGCGGTGCTGTGCTGCGGTGCCTGGTTGCCCATGAATATTCCATGAGGCAGAGAGTGGGGAAGTGTGCTGCCTGGAACATCTGGTCCGGTCCATAGGGACCCTCGTGGCGAGAAAGCTGCAACTTCAGGAAGAATGGAGGAAAGGAGGGAAAAAAATGCCAATAAAATGAAGGGAGAAAAACAGCAACAATCAGCAAGCCTGCACATCATATTGTTGATTTGTTTTGCTAATTTGATTTTAAGACCAGCAGCACCAGCCAGTACAAAACAAACAGAATGAATGAATTTAGTAAGTTAACTACATTCTGCACCATATCATCAGGACCATCTTTTTATCAGTTTTAGCTTTGTGTGTGATCAAACATGTATTTCACACTGTGAAATGTGGTATGTGAGGCACATGTTTGCATGCTGATAAATTAGCATTCAATTTGGCAAGTACAGTAGATGTCCGTTGTGAAAGAGCTGTTGAATTGTATGCTGCTCTTATTCAGAAAACACTCTGAATGAGTGTACTGCATGTGTGATTATGTTGGCACTCACTGAGTTGTCCATCTCTATATTATATTAGTGTGTATGCAAGGGGGAGTTGTGAGTTGAACATGCAAAGCTGTGACTCAACAGGGCTCAATATGAGAAAACCTGTTAGGATGGAAATGTGAAAATGGTGTAGAGCGGAGCGAGGCAGCGAGGGACTGTCAAGAGTATACTGTAATGCATATGGCAAATGCAAAGCAAAGTGGCACAATGACTTTGGCCTTGTCTCTGCATCTGTATTGTGGGAGCGGTCCAATCACTTTGCCTAGATAATGAATGTGAGAGACTGGCCTTACCGTCGATTGATGACGTTTCTGCAAAGAATACTGACTACATCCAGTAAGATTTATTTTACGTCTAATCTGTGCATGACAAGTATAGCATGGTTAAGATTAGGGAAAGATTATGTTAATGCCAAATTAACTGTGGTTTAAGGTACTGTATGTTTAAAGGTCATGCAACTAAAATACTTGGGTAAGGTTAGAGAAAGATCATGCAAAACGTCTCAGGGAGGGATGAGGACAGTGTACATTACTACATACAAAGTGTGTGACTTTGACACTGGACACTAAAGTGTGCGTCCCATCTCCTACCAACAGTCAACTTTTGATTCGTTTAACGATGAAGATGAGCTTTGCTGGTTAGCATAACCACAATCTTTTCTAAACCTTAGTTTAATTTTCTGAATCCTAAAGAGAGCTTAACCACAGAGGCAGATCAGAAAATGCGAGTTTTTTGGAACAAAGTAACCTATTTTGTCATTCTGTTATGTGAGGACTTGTTCGGAATGTAAACGCTCAAGATTAGTCACACACACTGATACCGACAAGAATGCGTGGACTCACATAAACAAATGAACACAGCCACTCACACTGTATGCACATACTGTATGTGTGCGTGGTAAAAAGTTCTTGTTTTCAGCAGCAATTCCAGTCTTTTTTTTATAAAAAGAGGTTACTCTGAATGGTGAATAAATCCTAACTTTCTGAGTGGAGGAGAATGCTCCAAATGGTATAATGAAGTTCCCTACATTGAAACACCTCAAGGTTTTGTGCTTTAGAAAGCATCTGACATTCCTATTGAAGAACAAAAAATGCCAACCCTTTTTGCAATACAGTAGTTGCAAGGTTAGTTAGAAAACCCTACACAGCGTCGGTGTGCTGAAAGAAGCCAGAAGCCAGAGCTAGCACGTTAAAATTAATTAATTTGTCTGACTTATTTTGATTCCTCCTGTGACTTTCAATGAAAGTAAAAAAAATGTTTTTAAGTCTTATACATCTGAATGTATTCTTGTTTTGTTTTTAATCACTCATCAATTTACTAGATGTTTGTTTTATTTATATAGTTATAAGGGAACATAAGACCTACATATTCCTTTACACAATTAACAGAAGATCAACCCTGTCATTTAGCGTTACTGCATATTTGCTGCTGTCTGCATCTAGATCATTATTTTCTACTGAATGCTGGATGTAGGCTATTTATTAGGCTAAGTTTGTCACCTGCATTCTTTATTATTTAAAAAAAGCAAACAATGCGATCTGCAGCAGTCTTAGTTTAACATTTTATACTTATTTCATTTAATTAAGCATTGCGTTAGTTCATGCAGGACACGGAAGTCATAGACCCACTAATTGAATTATCATTCGAGCCAGTCACAACCAATTACAGCCATTTTCACATCAGGCGGTCCATTTAAATGTCTCCCTATTCCTCTCCTCTTCCTGCTACTCCAATGCTGCCTCACACCGCTGCTGTTGGCAAAGCTTGCCTCCACCACCCCAGCCTTGCCTCCACCACCCCAGCCTCCACCTTCCCAGTTTTGGGTGTCATCATAACTATGTCTGAAATTGTTTTGATGTCTTGGATTGGGCCTACTCTTATGTACAGGGGGGTCTCAGCAGCGTGCTCCCTGTGTCATCTTAGCATGCAGCTTGGTTGATCCAGAGAGCACATCAGAACAGAGCCTTCACCGCCAAGTATAACTGTATATCCATTTGTTGCTTTAAATGGTTAAATCTATGATGAGAGTGTTCCTGACTGAATTTGGTTTTATTCATAAGGACAACACACATTCATCAACATTTCTGTAAATTTCAGTGTTAGGCTAATTTTCAACTGTCGTCCTTTGGCCAGATGTTTTGAGACCAGAGCAACAGACTTTGACAGACATAACTGTGACTGTTTTCACTCTCTGGCAGCAATTCCTTTTTTTGGGTAAAAAACTGACAGTACACACCAGTTTATATGGCTAGCAGGTACTTTGAATTAAAAAAAAACTCTTGCATCAAAATCCCTATTAACATATATATTCATAGCTCTTAAGAAATAATATGAAGTAAGGTCAACATGATGTTACCTCCGTGAGTCTCCTCCTTAATTTTCATTCTGTACCAGTCAGGTGCAGCAGCAGCTGGAGCCCGGAGCTGAGAGGACTGGCTGATGAGGGTCAGGGTACCCTGTCCTGGATACTGGATCATGGAGATCCCCTCATTAGACAGAGCCAACCCTATGATGATTGGCCTTCACCACTGAGCACCTGAGCACTACTCACTGGCCAGGCTCACTCCTAACAACACTGCTGCTGCTGCTGCTGCTGCCTGCCATGCTCTTTCAGAGGGCTTCATTGTCATGGCAGTTGTGCAGTACTCACATGCTTGTTTGTTGTAGCAAGGTTACTCTGAAACAAAACATACATGGTTATACAGCGTAAAACTAATACTTCCAAATACCTTGCCCTATTTGAAAAAACGATACACTATATAACAAAACTATGGCCATGATTAAAGTCTGTTAGGGATAGTTATTACAGACTAAGCTTCAAATCTCTACTTAATATCTTAGTAATCAACATATTAGATGTGATTTGAATATTTTTGAGGAATATTTCTTTTAAAATATAAAACTAAGAAACCAAAGCAAAAGAAATTAAATTGCAGTTATTATATTATTCATGTATTTGTCTTTTCTTTCAAACGTTTGTCTCTGGAGATACTATCTCTTGAGACCTGCCTCACATAAAATCATTACAGTTTTTTTCAATTGCTAAACGACAGTGGGCACAACTGGAGTCACATGTGCAAAACTCAAACTACAGTCTGCACTACCTACAGTCACCTGAGCTAAACAGTTCACATCACCTGCAAAACTCATTCACAGCAACACAACTCTTAACACACATCTCAAACAGTATGCACAGGCCTCACTGAGATAACACACACTGTCACTCAGAACACACTGAGGGTAAAAACACTAGTATCAAACACCAATACAGAAATTACAAACTTTTTCATCTTTACAGTTTGAACAATTTGAGTGACTTGACACTACTCAACAGTTTATTTAAGGAAAAAATATAGATTGTATAGCATACCAATTTTTACATAAGGTAAACAAGAAGGAATGAAAATCATCAGTTTTCTTCAATAAAGTATTTTGTCTGTAGTAATTTATGGAATTACTGGGGGGAAAAAACTAAAGGTACATAACAGTACCAACGAATAGTGTGACTAATCCTGCCTCTCTCCAGCATCATGTGGCAAGTTCATCACATTGGATGTATGCATTATCTCTAAATACAAATTACTGTAATGTGGTGTTTCTATTGCTTTCACCTCCATTACTTTCTGAAAAACAGTAAGAACACTGTTTCACTATTGTAAAGATATAGTGTTTTTCACTTTTTTTTATAGCTGCGTACATAACCTCAGACATCTTACCTGGACATGTTGGTATCTTTGCTCTTTTACCCGTTTCTCTCAAACAGTACAGTGTAGAATTGTTTCATTCTTATTTGGTGTTTGTATACAAAAAAAGACTTTCTGAGCTTTCTCTGTATAAATACCATATATGTTCACTAACTAGTCTAAAACAAGACACCTGCTTAGGCTTTCAGCTAAAATTGCAATCAGCAGTGTTTGATAGGCACCAGACTGAAATCTATTCTGTTTTGAATGTGTGGTTAACAGTTGTGACAGCAGTGTGTTAGCATTTGAACAAAGTGCTGTAGATCTACAGTGTTGTGCACGTTGTGGTTAAACTCATGGGATAAGTGTGTAGAGTTTTGAAAACTGTGTTCAAGCAATGAAAAATGAACTAGAGTTTGGTCCACATGAACTGCTGCTGTGCAGACTGGAGTTAGAGTTTTGCACATGTGACTCCAGTTGTGCCCACTGTCGTTTAGCAATCGAAAAAAACTGTAAAATAGATCGCATTGTATATGACCTACAATATTAAGATTGGTATATATAACTTCTCCCAAATATTTCAACAGAAAAATCCCAACATCATAAAGCCACAAGCATAGAAAATATTAATTTATAGTTGCCATGGCTCCAGGTAATCTAAATTAATCTAAAACCAGATTGTTGTGACAGACATTGTTTGTTTGTTTTTCCAGAGTACATATTGTTTAGTTTTTGTTTTAATTCACTTTGATCTCTCTATATCTGCTGGTTCACACACAAACACACATAACACATGTGTCTGTGAAGGGAGGGCTTGACCCTCTGCGTTATGGTTCAATTTAAAGTGCCCTTAGTCATTCTAGCTTTCATATGCATATTTTGTTTTTCATCTTGCTGTCAAATTGTAGCTTAGCTTAAAATAAAATATATAAAAAAAAAATTGTAGCTTAGCTCATTCATGTAAACCTCCCAGGATCTCCAGGTTAATGTAAAAGACACTGAAGTGTCAGTTTATTTTCAGATAGCTGCTGAGAGCAACTTTTTCTTAGGAATGGAACGACCCTAGAGGCTTTGGACATGTTGTGACTCATGAATGAGATTACCTACTATGCTCACAGTGATTGATTAATGTGGGAATCAGTCCATGTTGGTGACTGTTTCATAAAAATACATTGACAGGAGTTAGAAGTACTGTTGTACATTGTCATTCACAATGAGTGTATTTGTGACCGACTAAAATATTAAAAAGGGAAGCAAAGTCAACCTATTTCACAAAAAAACATTTTGTAAGTCCACATTTTTTCTATTCTTACTGAGGTAGTGAAGTGTGACGATCCACAGCCTGCAAGGTTAGCCACGGTCTGCCATTGTGTCCCTCAGTGTTGACTGTGTGCACATTGTTGTAATATCAAGTAGCTTCCATCAAAATACATTATTCTTATAATGTATGTGTTAATGTAGAAACTGAGAAATTGTTTAAATTGGTTTAAAAAATTAAATAAAACAGTGCTTTGAAAGTATTAAATAATGCTGAAGAAGTGCCCTAATTCTCTTTACCTTTAACATGTCTTGATAATTACGGCTTAGGGTACTGTCTTCTTTTTCATCTCTCCCTGACACATGTTTATTCAGGAGACACAGTAATATATTGTTGCATCTTTTGTTGAGGCTGTGGGGCTTTGAGCATGGTAATGTCCACCATTGGTTGATGACAATGGTGGTGGTCTTTTTTATAATTTATTGCAACTTTACTGTGAGAACATTAGCTAAATGTCTAGGGGCATTTCAAATGAATGGTTGTATGCGTGTATGTTCTGTGTCTTGTAGAAACACTAAAGACATTTCACACATATCATAATTCTTAGAGGTTGTACAGTAGGGAGCACAATTCACATCTGCTCTGCTGTGCAAAGGACTGATGGGAGTGGAGGAATCCTCCGGTCCAATATGCTCTGATGGATTGTCTGTTTGACCATAATATCTGTGGTGAGAGACCACATTAGCACACCTCATCCATCACACAGAGGCACACACACAGAGGCACACACACACATACACACACAACACACACACACACACACACACACACACACACACACACACACACACACACACACACACACTCAAATTCATCTTACCATCACTCCAACCCACATATTTCCTTTTACACCTGAGACCTTCACATCCAGAAAAAAAAATACACACATCTGTCCTTAACCCCTCCTCCACAACAGAGACCTCTCCATCTTCACCTCTGCACTTTTTACACCCACATACAGCAGGGCAGGGAGAATAGCCCTGCTCCCAGCCTCACATGGCATTGCCAGTGCTTCATACAATATCCAAGCAGTGTATGGCACTACAGTGCAGTTGAAAGTATGTAATCTTGAGCTGTTCACATCTAGCTGTACCAATTATTACAAGCTGTGATAGTGAGGAAAACTGAATTAGAACAGAAAGGCCAAAAATTGAATTGGGTCTGGAAATTTATTGTGGATGTTAAAGTTGAATGTTACAAATTATAGAAGCTAAACTCATCCAAACATATCAGCATTGGTTAATCCACTCATTTTCTGCGTACAGTAAAGTAGGTGTATATGAATAAGCTGTATTCATTAAGAAATCCGTTCAAAGATGCTTTCCCACACCAAGCTCTCAGCAACTACTCTTTGCCTTGTAGTGATTTTGGCATTGCCCCATCTAGCTAACAACCAAACACATTACAGTCTTGGCTGTATACTGTCAATTTTGCTTGAATAGTGTTATTTTACACAAAGAACATTTACAGTGTTAAGTACGCTTTTGTTCCAGCATTGATAAGGAACATTAAGTATTGTTGTGAGAGACCAGCTGATTTAAGACACAAAGAAAATGGTTCATGTTTGCTGGAATCTGAGAAAAAAACGAGTCTTGATAGATTATACTGTAGCTATCTCCATTTTGTTTTCAGTTCATTGTGTTGGGTAACTCATCCAGCACTAAGAACTGTGACACATGCAGCTTGCAGTGTTGTTTTGTTACAGCTAGCAATAGGTGCTGGGCTGTGCTAGGTAGCAATATTCACACATGAAGACTAACCAGTGCATATTTCAAATGCACTTTGAACAGTAAAAATTTGAGGGTGTATTGAGGAGTATAACATCAGTCAACACAGGTTTGTATGATATGGTACCGGCTGGTCACTTGACAAGTTTAGCGGTGTCCAATTAAATTTGGCTGTGAACCGGGTAACGGTGAGGTGCCGGTCATTTCAGAGGCTGTTGCAGTTGAGTTTAGCCAACAAAACGTGACTGTGAGCCAGCTACAGAGCACTGCGAGGTCGCAGTCCTTTCAGGGGCTGTTGCAGTTGAGTTTAGCCAACAAAAGGTGACTGTCATGCGCCGACTACAGTTAAGTTTAGGCACCAAAATGACTAGTTAAGATTAGAAAAAAGATTGTGGTTTAGATTAAAACACCGGTCCCCTTAAGTAGTCCTCCCAGGACACAAACACGCGTTTCCTGTTGAAAGTCTTGTGTTTTTCCCTTAACTTCTTCTCAGACATAAACTCTGCTCCCCCGCTTGACAGCCCTGTGCTTTATGACCCATCCACCCCAAACTCCTCCCTACGCGGACCAGAGCGGTCTTATACAGCAGCAGTCAATGTGGTGCATACCGCAATAAATACGTGGAATACATTACAGTTACAGGGCATTACTTTTCGTAGCTTTATGTACGAATGGTTCATGAGAACAGCCTGCATCAGTAGATTATACAGTAAGCTTTGGGTGATTTTAACATATTGACACACACAGGGAAACATATATTAAACATTTGACCTCAGGAAAAAAATGATCTTGAGATAACAAAGCTTGTTTTCTCAAGATAACTTGATGATTAACTCCTTATCATAAGATAACAGCATTAAAAAAATAAATGCAAGCAAGACCAGTGTGGGCTTCCGTATTTATCCCTGTCCACAATCTGCAAAAATGTTTTACACCTGCGAGATGTTTCTCCATTTAACTTTGTGCAATGCTTTGTGGGACATAGTGTAATCACTTTAAAAAAATCATGTATTTTGTAATTTTACTGTAATGTTGTTTTTATTATCACAACATAGCAGCCTTCAAAACATCTTACAGTTTTTTTCGATTGCTAAACGACAGTGGGCACAACTGGAGTCACATGTGCAAAACTCTAACTACAGTCTGCACAGCAGCAGTTCATGTGGACCAAACTCTAGTTCATTTTTCATTGCTTGAACACAGTTTTCAAAACTCTACACACTTATCCCATCACTTTAACCACAACGTGCACAACACTGTAGATTTACAGCACTTTGTTCAAATGCTAACACACTGCTGTCAAAACTGTAAACCATACATTCAAAACAGAATAGATTTCAGTCTGGTGCCTATCAAAACACTGCTGATTGCAATTTTAGCTGAAAGCCTAAGCAAGTGTCTTATTTTAGACTAGTTAGTGAACATATGTGGTATTTATACAGAGAAAGCTCAGAAAGTCTTTTTTTTGTATACAAACACCAAATAAGAATGAAACAATTCTACACTGTAATGTTTGAGAGAAACGGGTAAAAGAGCAAAGATACCAATATGTCCAGGTAAGATGTCTGAGGTTATGTACACAGCTATAAAAAAAAAGTGAAAAACACTATATCTTTACAATAGTAAAACTGCGTTCTTACTGTTTTTCAGAAAGTAATGGAGGTGAAAGCAATGGAAACACCACATTCATTTGTATTTAGAGATGATGCAGACATCCAATGTGATGAAGAAAACTTGCCACATGATGCTGGAGAGAGGCAGGATTAGTCACACTATTCGTTGGTACTGTTATGTACCTTTAGTTTTTTTTCCTCCGGTAATTCCATAAATTACTAGAGACAAAATACTTTATTGAAGAAAACTGCTGATTTTCATTCCTTCTTGTTTACCTTATGTAAAAATTTGTATGTTATACAATCTATATTTTTTCCTTAAATAAACTGTTGAGTAGTGTCAAGTCACTCAAATTGTTCAAACTGTAAAGATGAAAAAGTTTGTAATTTCTGTATTGGTGTTTGATACTAGTGTTTTTACCCTCAGTGTGTTCTGAGTGACAGTGTGTGTTATCTCAGTGAGGCCTGTGCATACTGTTTGAGATGTGTGTTAAGAGTTGTGTTGCTTTGAATGAGTTTTGCAGGTGATGTGAACTGTTTAGCTCAGGTGACTGTAGGTAGTGCAGACTGTAGTTTGAGTTTTGCACATGTGACTCCAGTTGTGCCCACTGTCGTTTAGCAATCGGAAAAAAACAATTGACCAAACTAATCTTTTCCTAATAATTGTTTCATTTCCCAATGTATTTCCTCTAATTTTGTGTGTACAGTATAAGGCATCTGCACATCACTATGACGTGTAGGAGAGGTACTACAAGATTTAGAATGTGCAAACTCATGCAACTTACTGCATGCACAATATGTATTGTGTGTACATAGAGTGCTCTTCTTCATGTCTCCCTATAGTCCCTGTATCAAATTAACAATTTACATAGGATGTTGGTCTGTTTTCACAGCAGACGCAAGGAGTAAATTAAAAGCAGTGGCTGACAGAGAACCATATGGTACCACTCTCTGCAAGAAAAAAAACACAGCAAAGATTAATTGATAATAGCTAGCACTTCCACCACCTCCAACAGGGATATAAGTGTGTGTGTGTGTGTGTGTGTGTGTGTGTGTGTGTGTGTGTGTGTGTGTGTGTGTGTGTGTGTGTGTGTGTGTGTGTGTGTGTGTGTGTGTGTGTGTGTGTGTGTGTGTGTGTGTGTGTGTGTGTGTGTGTGTGTGTGTGTGTGTTAAGGTGCCTGTGTACATGCATGCAGTACATGTGTGTATGCAGGCAGATTTCAAACAGCATGCTTATATTGAAAGGCCCAGGAGGGGGACCTGTCAGACAAAATGGTTTGTATTGTCTGTAGCATCAACATGCCTACATTTTTAAACGTGTCATCTTGTAAGAGATGCTGAAGACTTAAACAAGCAACACATTACTCATGCATGAGAGATTCCAGGGCTGTTGGATTATATTGTTAAAATGTGGGTTTCTTTGACTATGGCTGTTTGTCCTCGTTTGCATTTGTGTGTTGCTTATAATCCATTAATTGTACAGACTGGTGCTTTCTGTCACAGTTGCTGCTGCAGGAGGGAAAAGATTAAATTAACACAACTACTGAGCAATATTAAAGGGCAGGGTTGTGCAAACAATTACCCACACTCTAAACATTGTTAAAAGAAAACCAGGACCTCAATTGTATCCGCATGTCCCTTTGTGTATATTTCAATGGTCAGTAACCCCTCCTGATTTCAGACTGGTAAAGCACACTGCAGGGGTAGAAAGGGCAGGGGGAAGTGAGGGGAGAGAGTTTGTTTTTGATTGGATGGACTGATGCAAAGAGAAGGAGAGAAAGAGTAAGAGTAAGAGTAAGAGATAGAGAGAGGGAGAGAAAGACCGGGAGAAAGACCACTCGGGGGAAATCAGCTCTCTCCACTCATAAACAAATTCATCATCAGCTCTGACAAACCACACGCCGCATAACGATGAGCTTAAGTGCACAGAGCAAGAGGAAAGGAGCGTTAGAGTGAGAAAGAGACAAGGGGCAGATAGCAGGAAAACAGAAGGTATATATATATATATATATATATATATATATATATATATATATATATATATATATATATATGGTAATCATCATGCATCCATCTTTAATTTGTTGGTATTATTGTCTGATTTGGGCTGATTTGGGTTCAAGTGTGTTGGTTTCTGAAGTGGTTTCCAGATCATGTGTTCAGCTTTGAACGGTGGAAACAGGAATTCTAATTAGCAATATACTTATGTCTTACAATGTAAGGTGTGTGCAGTGATAGAGCCTTATAGGCAGCACAATTTGAATAAAGGAATTGTATCAGACATCTGCATTTTTTCTGTGACTCTGTGACAAATACTTTAGATTGGTCTAGCAGTGGAATACGGTTTGTGTAGGGGTAGGTAACTCAGATATACTGTATGTGATAAGTGATGGTGGTACGTGATGGCAGTCTGGGTGTGGTGCAGCAAAGGGGAGAAAATGGACCCATGAGATGGAGGAGCAGAGGGGGTTCCAGGGGCTGGACTGACAGCCCATAATTACGGCTCATTTTCAGTCATTAAGCCAGGGAGTGTGAGCAGCTCTCACACTAAGGGAAGAGCCCTGATTAATAATGAAGCCCCCCACCCTCCCCCCTCTAATACACACACACAGATATGCACATAGACACACACACACACACACACACTATCACTGCAAAATGAGTATGAACATGTATCACACGCACGCATACACATGCTTATTTAATGCTAATGACTAGCAATGATGAAGTCTGTTGCTTTCGCTACCTCAATTAGATAATTATTCGTACGTATGGATAAAAAAAAAAATTTGTCCTAATATAGTTGGTTCAAAATATTCCAACATAAAACTGCAC
Source organism: Perca fluviatilis (assembly GCF_010015445.1). Classification (NCBI taxonomy): domain Eukaryota; kingdom Metazoa; phylum Chordata; class Actinopteri; order Perciformes; family Percidae; genus Perca; species Perca fluviatilis. The sequence continues at coordinate 22,644,104 of NC_053114.1, forward strand.
AACGTCATGTTTTCCCAATTGTTGAAGACCGAGGGAGCTGTCCAGGAAATTGGTGGTGCTGAATTTAAACTGAGCACACAGCAGAGGCCTCCCTCCCTTGCTCCCCTTCCCCACTTGCCTTCTCTTCTCTACCCCCACCTCCTGTCTTACCCCCAGTCTCTACTCCTCCTCCACTCTGTTCTGGCTGGCTGTCAGAGGACCCACCATCTCCTTTGAACTCCTACACCGACACCCTGCAACGATCAAACTTCGAGCTGCTCCCCGCCATGAAATATTTACCACACAGTAGGGACATATTCAGTCAGTGTCGGTTGAGAGGCTGGTACAAAGGTGCAACATGAAAGACAGAGAGAATATGAAAGGAGGAGAGGAGCATTTTGAAGCTGACACTCAGTAATTTCTACCATGAAACTGCAAAGAAACATGACTACTCAGTTGGCATTTTATTGAATGATGTAATATTTTTGTAGAGGATAAATAATGCATCCTATTCCCAAAGAGGAAGTAGAAGTCAAACAGATGAAATATGAAAGCGTTCTCACTGTCATCCAAACAAGACCCATAAAGACTGTGGGACTTTGCCTGTTTTCTATTAAAAACTATTTCAAGCTATTCAAAACTACAATATTTACTTAGTCCAACAACACACAGATTACCAGTAGTGCTTCTTTTATTGTTAAATTCAAGCATCAAATAAGGATGTAAATCCTAGATATGAATCTTAATCTGGAGACTCCAACCCTGCATCTGTCATAAGTTTATATCCATCCACAAACTCGCGAATCAGTACACCTTTTCAAAGACTGAACAAAAACAGAAGTTGTTGCAGAAGAATTTTGCGTTCAACAGTGTAAATACCCACCTCTGCCATCGCGTCACTGTCATTTGCAGGCGTCACTTACTCCCTACCACCACACACATAAAGTAGACACACACGCACACACCAACACCAGCAGCACCAGCAGAGAAAGGGCCGGGACAGAGCTGGCTGGTCCCAGCTGGTCCCTGCTAACACATTCCACTGCACCCTAATGACAGCGGGCCCCCCAGCCTCTGTGACCCTGGCCCTAACACCCCTTCATGGGCCCCCAGGGATCCAGCAGGGCCAGGAGGGGTGAGGCGTAGGAAGGATGGGGGAGGAGGTGGGGGGAGGAGTGACACAGATGAGGGAGGACACTCCAGGTGGTGGGACAGCTATGAGGGAATTGGAAGTCATGAATATATTAACTGACAGGAGGGGGAGTAATGAATTCAAATTAAATTATATGTGCTGAGCACCACACGAACACGCCGGGGATATTTCAAGGGGGCCGACATAATTACACCTTTCATGAAATTTGATAAAAAGGAAATATATGTAAGACAATCAGAGATGCAAAACACAGATGCCAAGCTTGTGCTACTTTCTTAGAAAGTTAGGTACTATAAGAAAGGGAAGTTTTATGGGTTATTGATGATGTGGTTTAAGTTCCTTAAGAGTTTTTTTTTCTTCTTTCTTCACTCTTCACTTTTCTGCCATTTCCCGCCATTGCAAACAATAATATGCTAATCTGTGTAGATAAAATAGTGACCTCTAGAGCTGTAGTCCCGGGCTGTTTTCTGATCTACATTATTTGGGCTTTGGTAGTAGGCCTTTCTCCTGGCCAAATCCCATATACGTTGGTCATGTTCCAGGCCAAGGATTTTGTCCTCATGGCTGCTGACCCCCACAAGCCGGGAGGTTAGAGGGAGTACAGCTGTCTCCCAGGGCTGCAACTGGCTGAGTACACCCCCCTTGTCCCATAACCCACTTTGTCCCTCAGTCTGTATTTGCTTCGCCAGGGGCAACTGTCAGCCTGAAATCCCGTCTGCTGTGGTGTGGGGCCAGGTGACCAGAGGGCAAACAGCACTGGAGGATGATTGGTCTACAACAACAATCAGGACAAGCAGCCCCTGAAATGCAAAGAAGAAGGGGAGACGTTTGGAGGGGACGCAAGAGGACAGGATCAGTGGGTGAAAGGCAGGAAGGGAGAGGTCAAGATGATGAGAAGTGTTGGTTTTTAAAGGGGTAGAGGGAGAGAAGTGGTTGGGCAGTCTTCTACACCACCTCAGGCAAAACAGATACAGTGCTCCCTTTCTATTGTTCTGCTGATCCTTTAAACAATATCCCAATCCCTGAGATCTACTGAGTATTAGCCTGTCCATACGGGCCTCCCTGCTTAACAGCAAGACAAACCAGTCAAAGTAAACAGACCAGATTTATAAAACCCCTCTTCATTTCCTCATAACAGAGTCATTGATATTCAGCTTCTGTGCCTTTTGTTTTTCCACCATCTATTAGGCTTCCCTTCATTTCCTGACACTACTGCATTCATTTTTTATACTTACTTTACTTTTATTTATTTATTTTCTTTGTAGAAAATGGATTCTAAGCCAGTCCACTAATCAGACAACGCACCAAATGAATCATGCTTAAAAATCCAGTTGGGGAGCGGCATAAATGCAACATTTTTAATTTTCCTCAATGCAGAGTGTTAGATGCAAAAAACGCTAGAGCGATCTGCAAGTAATGGCAGCCAGTGTGTTGTCTACACGTTAAGGCACTGTGTTAATTATGGATTCTGAAGACCAATTAAAAACCACAGTCACACTGGGCTTTGTTTCAAGGTTTCTGTTATTTGGTGAGACTGGAAGATGGGGAAAGATAGGGTGCAAGGCAGACGAAGATAAACGTAGACCGTGATGACGCAGGGATAACCGGTTATCTCAGCTTTCACATGCCTTCAGCTTTGTCCTTCCCTTACCCTCTCTTTCCTGCTCTCTCTATCTCTGCCTTTCTATCGCTTTTAGATCTCTCACAAGTAATCTGTTTTTCCTCAAGCACAGGTCCTCATGTCCTCTTTCAATATAACATGCTTATTTTGGTATGTTGCATCTAATACCCATATCTTATCATCTCCTCACACCTCCTTTCTATACAGTGTATATATAATGTAGCTTTTCTTTTCTTTCCTTGACCTCATCTTCTTCTTCTTCTTCTTCTTCTTCTTCTTCTTCTTCTTCTTCTTCTTCTTCTTCTTCTTCTTCTTCTTCTCATTAGCTTAATGAGCACAGCCAGCGCCCTGCCTCTCACCTAGAAGAATTACACAGATTTGGTCCATTACAATGTCCATGTAAATGAATGAAAAATGAAGACAGATCTAATGCAATTTATTTTCATATTTATTGTCTACTGATCCTTGACGGATAAATATACAAATGCAAGTTAAAGGTAAAAAAGCATATTGCTGGAGTAATATTTATATGTGGGACAGAACGGTGGCACCAGTAATGGCTTTGTGTGTGTGTGTGTGTGTGTGTGTGTGTGTGTGTGTGTGTGTGTGTGTGTGTGTGTGTGTGTGTGTGTGTGTGTGTGTGTGTGTGTGTGTGTGTGTGTGTGTGTGTGTGTGTGTGTGTGTGTTGCAGATTATGAGGTGCGAGACAGCAGATGGGTATGTCTAAAAAAGCCCCAAGCTCCCAACACCAATCAACGATTATGCGGGGTGGGATTGATGTTGAGGTGGCAAATTATTTCATTGGTGCAGATGAAAACTGATTATTAGATATCCAAATCATGCCACATTAGTGTCAGTTTCAGACAAGTGAAAAAAATTATTAACAGAAATTATAACAAGACTCATTCGTCCTCTCATAACATTTATATGTAATTCACAGTGAAAAGCAAAATGGCTCATAATCAGTCAAAAGATTTGACTCTAATGAGAAATTCTGTGCAATGTTTCTTAAAATTAAGTGTTTGAGGAGAACATTTATGTATGCTTCAACAAGACAGCTGCTCATCCAACCTCATCTTCCACTCATAAATAAGTATACGAGCATATCTTGCTGTGTCAGTCTTGTGTGTGTGTGTGTGTGTGTGTGTGTGTGTGTGTGTGTGTGTGTGTGTGTGTGTGTGTGTGTGTGTGTGTGTGCGAGTGTGACAGATGAACATGGACTAGTGTATGAGCTGAGTGGCTGATGACAATGACAGGACTTGATGAGCTGATATAGCCCGCTGCTGATGCCCTGACCATATGGACGGGTATTGTTGTGCCTCCCCCTCACCACCACAGATGGTGCCCGCAGCAACTCAACACAACAAAACCTTAGCCATTGTTTTACCAGCAGCAATCATAGTAAGGCGAAAGAGGGAGAAAGACAGGGAAAATAATTACTTCTGCAGCCAGGAAAATTCTGTCCTTCTTCGGAACTGGTGTCCAGAAGGGCAGATTCCTGAGAGAAAGCACCCAGAGTGGTTGTTGGTAATTGACTGATATGGTAATGAATGCGTAATTATACCCGGTACATGGGCGCAGAGGGCCGCCTACACATTGACTGCCCCATGACCCGCTTTCTGACAAACTGTCACTTCATCTTGCCACATCACTCTAGGGCTTATCAAATATGACCCCAAAATAGACAAGCGATAAGACACACACAGGCAGAGTTGGACACACACACACACACACACACAAAAATATGTACAGTACACTTGCAGACATGTTACACAGACACAGACATATGCTTGCTTACACTCTTAACACTTAAGCGTATGTGTGTGTGTGAATATTATGACTTCATAAGCAGTCAGTGGGTAAAGAAATAAGCCTCAAAGTCATGGAAAAACTCAGCAGAACTATTATAGAAATCCTAACTATTGTTTTTCCTCAGCTTCAGTGTCCAAGGGAGATCTAGAGCATGATAATATTGTGTAACCAAAAATAATTTGCAGCATTTTCAATTGTGTAACATCAGGCCTTTTTCTCCCAGATCAGGATCTTCAGCTGTATTATTGCTCATTATAGTCCTATTATTTTGCATCTGATGGGAGCACGATTTATTGTGCTGGTAAATAGGGCAGAATGAAAGCATAAAAGGTAATAACATTGTGTTTGTCACCTCTCCTGTTATAAATCAAAATATGTATTCCACATAATTGCAATCCTATCACATAATAAAGCACTATTTACACGTGAACCCTTTTGCACCACTTAACTTGAAACCTGCTTTATAAAACATTGGCTATTTAAAAAAGAAAATAGAGCTGTGGCAATTTTCTGGCACATTCATTTAAATTGCTTGCCATTGTTCACAAGGTATTCATGTAGTCTAACATCTGGTTTTATTTTTGACAGCAATGTGAATGGTATTCAAACTTACTCGGCAGGGATGCCAAATTAAAAGCACTCTTGACCAAAAGGGAATTTTGACTCAACGGAGTCCCTAACAGTCCGGCAATGTTAGTAGCTTTAAAAGCTGTTAAAATGTTGGTGATCTTCATGAGGAAGAAGAACTCCAGGAGGGAAGACTATAAACATTAAAATGGAATTGAAGAACAACATTTCTGTATAAAATACACATATTAACAGGTTGGAAAACGTCAGAAAGTACATACATTAAATATGAGTTTGAGTAACTCATGTACTGTAGGTGTGTTTCTCATGCAACATACTGTTGCACTATAAAAAAAACAGTGAGAAGAATGGGTATCTGAGGAAAGAAAGTTATTTTGTTATTTTATTTATTTGTACTTCTTTAATGAAATGGTTTAACATTTTTGAAAATGATCTTCCTCATTTTCTTTCAGAGAGATAGATCATATCTGTATGCTAAATATGGAGCTACAGCCAGCAAAGTAAAAATCACATTGTAGAGTTTTTATACATCAGTTTTTGTATAAATTAGAGAAGAGACATATAACGACTAAGTCAGTGAGCTTTAGAATGGTGCTGGTAGGTGGAGTTTGCCATCAGAAATAGCCAGGCTAGCTGCCCCCTCTTTTCTGTCTTAAACTTAATTAATAAGAAGCGATGGCTTATTTAAAGATAAGACATTGGTATCGATTTTCTCAACTAACTTTTGACACAAAACCAAATAATTTCCCAAAATGTTGAACTATTACTTTAAGGTTCCAGACTTTAAACTTAGAACAATTCTTTAAATAAAGGTGTCAAAAGAAGATGTGCATAATGGTAAGTTAAGATAAGATAAAAAAAAAAAGTGGTTGTTACAGCAGCACAAAGAAAAATAAAAAATAGAAATAAATATACAAGAACATATAGAGAGAAAACTTGGTAAAGGTAAAGTGACAGAAGTGTGACAGCAGCATAGTCAGCAAGTATATATAATATAATATGGTATATATTTAATGTATGTATAATGTTAATGTTAAATTGTTGCTCTCACAACACTAAAAAGAGGTTTATCAGTAAACCTAATTCTGTTCAGCCACAGGTTTAAAAATTATGCTCAATAGTAATTACATCTGTTTCTTCAACAAAGTATTCATATCCAATGTTTTCTACAATGTTACTGCAAAAGCGTGCAGTGGGGTACAGAGGTTTGATGTTGAACAGGTGGAGTTCTCAAAGTCAACGTAATCACCTACACACACATCACCTTCCCACCTTGTTGATTGACAGTTGTTTGGAATATGCACACCTCCTTTTTTAACACTTCTCTTTCACCCATTAAGGCAAGCTGTTGCTGAATCACAGTAGATCCTTCTGTCTGGGTGATGTCTCTGTCATCTTCACAACCTGTCAGTATTCCCTCTGTCCGATTGGGAGTGTGAAGGTTTAGTGCCAGAAAACCATCCTACGGAAGTGGATAAAAACACAGTGTAAAGATAAATATTAATGTGCTTCAACTTATTGGCTTGAGTCTTCCCTTTAAATGGCAAGGTGAAAGAAACAGTAAACTTTGAAACACAAATAATGTTGTGGACAGAAATTACATAAACAAAAAAGCAGGGGACTAACTTACAAATTGGATGTGTTAAACATTTTGTAAAACATAATACAGTAGTAAGGTGGAGGCACTTATTGAATACCATATAGGACTTTTTCCAAGCAACATTTTGACTTGTAATAGCTGAAAAAGCAAATGTGCTACTAATAATTATATTACAAGGTTAAGTTCTATCCAGGTGTCCAGTAAACAATGGCAGTGTGGCAGTGTGCCAGCATGAACAATAGGCTACAATTAATTGGATGATTTACACCTGTGCCTTTCCTACTGTGACATAACGAAATGTCTTTGTCGAAAGCAGCCTATTGAGAAAAAAAGTCTGATTAGTAGAGAATTACAGTAATTGAACTGACTAAAACCACAATTGGATGTTTGCTCTTTTTCTACATTAATGTGGGGCATTACATCTGGGTGTTATTTAATATTGTAATTGTTTAGGTAGTTAAATCATGTCATAGTAAGAGCACTTTCAAAGTGATAATTGTAATAAAGAAAAAAGCCATTTGTCCAATGAGGAGTGGTGCAGGTGCATTTAACAAAAACACAAGCTTTTGATATGATGCACATCCACCACTTAGATTACTGGTACTCCAATTCAAATGTTATTTTATTTTCAAACACATTGTTCACATATTAATCTTCAATGTGTACTTTATATTATTAGTAATCACTATTCTTGCACTGTTTTTTTACTTTTTAATTACTTTTTAATCACCTTACATTTGCACTACCTCCATTAGTACATGCTTATTACAGTGACAGCTCTAAATTTCCCTTTTGATGAATAAATTATCGATCTGTCTGTCTGTCTATCTATCTATCTATCTATCTATCTATCTATCTATCAATCTATCTCTATTTATTTATCTATCTATCTATCTATCTATCTATCTATCTATCTATCTATCTATCTATCTATGTTTACACTATACTTTCTTTTTTTTTGGCTTTAATGTATTTTATACCAAACAGCCAGAGGGAGAGACACTAAAATAGATAAAAAATTAAAGACATAAATAGAGAAAATAAAACAGACAGACAGAAGAACGAGCACTAGACAAGCGGGACGTTTCGTGTCATGATGTGATCATGTATCACTGGTCAGCCTGCTGGGTCAGACCCTCGCAGTATCAGTCCGGAGAGATGGCCCACCCTCCAGATGGCCCAGGTCCAACAGGTGGTCCCATAGTGGGGGTGAGACTGAGAAGTCTGACATCTGCTATCCACGGCTAACCGCTCACACACACACACACACAAACACACACACACACACACACACACAAACACACATACACACACACACATACATACACACACACACACACACACACACACACAAACATACACATTGT